>NC_068360.1:100079104-100379104 GCF_020536995.1 Dreissena polymorpha | reverse complement strand
AGAGTTTTGGTTCAATAATGATGAAACTTGACCAGGATGTTTGTCTTGACAATATTTAGGTCAAGTTTGACGCTTGGTTAAGATTGAATAAACCGACTCCTCTCAGATGAGCGAACTAGGGCCATCTTGGCCCTCTTGTTGAACTTGTGAGTTTGAGTAAGATACACATAGTCGCCTCTTAGTGTTTGTGTGTATTTTATGCTCAGTTTTATCAGTGTATATATAACATGCCTAATTTGTTCTCTGAACTACAATTTAAAGACACATTTTATTTGATTTTTTCGATTTTTATATTAATTATACTACAGCTTTAAGATATGTTCTTATGTATAATTGCCATAAAGAAAACAGTTTAACCTTGACCCTCGTAGTCTTAAAACAATGTCAACCAGTTAAGTGGTAACAATATGCCTGAAACTCATTATGTGGTCTACTAGACAATAATAAAGTTTGAGACCAAGGCAGTAATCTTATACCAATAGCCTGACAAGTGAAAACCCCCTCAATGGTGGCTTTCATTGTTTCAGTGGTCCGTATTTGTAAAACATTGTGGCATAGCCCTAAAATATAATTAACAAAAAGGTTATAAGTTATCTAGGGTGGTCTTTTTGACATGTTATAAGAGTACTTGAGCACATACTTGAGCATAGAGCTATAGTAAGATGTTATAAGTTATCAAGGGTGGTCTTTATGACATGTTATAAGAGTACATGAGCACATACTTGAGTATAGAGCTATAGTAAGATGTTATAAGTTATCAAGGGTGGTCTTTATGACATGTTATAAGAGTACTTGAGCACATACTTGAGCATAGAGCTATAGTAAGATGTTATAAGTTATCTAGGGTGGTCTTTATGACATGTTATAATAGTACTTGAGCACATACTTGAGCATAGAGCTATAGTAAGATGTTATAAGTTATCTATGGTGGTCTTTTTGACATGTTATAAGAGTACTTGAGCACATACTTGAGCATAGAGCTATAGTAAGATGTTATAAGTTATCTAGGGTGGTCTTTATGACATGTTATAAGAGTACTTGAGCACATACTTGAGCATAGAGCTATAGTAAGATGTTATAAGTTATCTAGGGTGGTCTTTATGACATGTTATAAGAGTACTTGAGCACATACTTGAGCATAGAGCTATAGTAAGATGTTATAAGTTATCTAGGGTGGTCTTTATGACATGTTATAAGAGTACATGAGCACATACTTGAGTATAGAGCTATAGTAAGATGTTATAAGTTATCTAGGGTGGTCTTTATGACATGTTATAAGAGTACTTGAGCACATACTTGGGCATAGAGCTATAGTAAGATGTTATAAGTTATCAAGGGTGGTCTTTATGACATGTTATAAGAGTACTTGAGCACATACTTGAGCATAGAGCTATAGTAAGATGTTATAAGTTATCAAGGGTGGTCTTTATGACATGTTATAAGAGTACTGGAGCACATACTTGAGCATAGAGCTATAGTAAGATGTTATAAGATATCTAGGGTGGTCTTTATGACATGTTATAATAGTACTTGAGCACATACTTGAGCATAGAGCTATAGTAAAATGCCTTAACATTTTAAGTGTGTCCCTACAAAACTATCAGTTCTCACAAAAAGTTGAAATTTGAAAGTAATAATAAACAGTAAGAACATTTCGTTTATATTGGTCCGTACCTAAAAGATATTTATGCCCCCCTTCGAAGAAGAGGGGGTATATTGTTTTGCACATGTCGGTCCGTCGGTCCATCCGTCGGTCCGTCCACTAGATGGTTTCCGGATTATAACTCAAGAACGCTTAGGCCTAGGATCATGAAACCTCATAGGTACATTGATCATGACTGGCAGATTACCCCTTTTTTATTTTCAGGTCAATAGGTCAAAGGTCAAGGTCACAGTGACTCGAAATAGTAAAATGGTTTCCGGATGATAACTCAAGAATGCTTAGGCCTAGGATCATTTAACTTAATAGGTACATTTATCATGACTGGCAGATTACCCCTATTGATTTTCAGGTCACTTGGTCAAAGGTCAAGGTCATAGTGACTCAAAATTGTAAAATGGTTTCTGGATGATAACTCAATAATGCTTACGCCTAGGATCATGAAACTTCATAGGTATATTGATTATAACTGGAAGATCACCCCTATTGATTTTCAGGTCACTAGGTCAAAGATCAAGGTCACAGTGACTCGAAACAGTAAAATGGTTTCCTGATGATAACTCAACTATAATTAGGTCGAGGATCATGAAACTTCATAGGTACATTGATCATGACTGGCAGATGACCCCTATTGATTCTCAGGTCACTAGGTCAAATGTCAAGGTCCCAGTGACAAAAAACATATTCACACAATGGCTGCCACTACAACTGACAGCCCATATGGGGGGCATACATGTTTTACAAACAGCCCTTGTTATATTTTCATTCAAAGTGTAACTGTAATACCCAAACAGTTCATATTTGGTATTTACACATCCTATTGTGATAACTGTAAGGCCCAAACAGTTTAAAACTTAAAGCATGCATGTAAAACATCAATATTCAATATGTATGAATATTTTTATAAAGAAACACATTTTTTATGAAGATATTGCGTTAACAAATATACATTATTTACACCCATGCTAATATAATTTGCAAATTCCTTACATGAGCATCCTAAGACCTTCAGGGCATGGGTTAAAACCATTATGTTATGTAAGTATTAATAGTAGAATTTCAGAATTAAAAACAGAAATAATCCTAGTGTCAATGTTAGATGCCCATTACCCCAAAAATCTGTGAACAAGTCCATTTAAGTAAACAACGCAGTTCTATTGAATTGTCATTCAGTATACCAGACATAACCAAATAACTACACACGTTTTTATATGCCCGTTTTTCAAAACGGGACATATTATAGTTTCACCCTTGGCTGTGGCAGCCACAGCAGTTTCCGCTCTCTATTTCAAATAGTTTTCATCATAGGTCATGCCAGGTCAAAAACTAGGTCACGGGGTCACTTAGTGCACTTCAAGGATTAAGCATGGTTTCCGCTCTCTATTTCTAATAGTTTTCATCCGATCTTCACCAAACTTGGTCAGAAGTTGTATCTAGACAATATCTAGGTCAAGTTCCAATATAGGTCATGCCAGGTCAAAAACTAGGTCACAGCGTCACTTAGTGCATTTCAAGGATTAAGCATTGTTTCTGCTCTCTTATTGAAGTAGTTTTCATCTGATCCCCACCAATCTTGGTCAGAAGTTGTATCTAGACAATATCTAGGTCAAGTTCAAATATGGGTCATGCCAGGTCAAAAACTAGGTCACGGGGTCACTTAGTGCATTCCATGGATTTAGCATGGATTCCGCTCTCTAATTGAAGTATTTTTCATCCGATCTTCACCAAACTTTGTCAGAAGTTGTATCTAGACAATATTAATGTCATGTTCGAATATGGGTCATGCCGGGTGAAAAACTAGGTCATGGGGTCACTTAGTGCATTTCAAGGATTTAGCATGGTGTCCACTCTCTTATTGAAGTAGTTTTCATCTGATCTTCACCAAATTTGGTCAGAAGTTGTGTCTAAATGATATGCAGGTCAAGTTCAAATATGGGTCATGGTAAAATGTTATCAAGTTGTCAAAAACCTTCGAACGGGCGTATCTTGTGACAGTTTGGCACTCATGTTTATAATAAATTTGGGTTCTAATAATTCAATAGAAAGCCATAATAACGTTTTACGCACACACATTTATTAATTGCGATTAACTTGAAGATATATATAGAAAGAAACCATATATTTTTTATGAAAAACTGTTTTTCTTACTGTGACTTACAACAATATTGAAAAGGCTTGGTACATGTACTATTTATAAAGCAAACATCTGAATGTTGGATTTACATGTATGCATATGCTGATATCAGCTATCACCCGCTGTTATATATTGCAATAATGGGAAAACGCTAGTACACGTGTACTTAACGTGTCACTTTCTTAAGGATTTTAGTAATTTGATCGGTAATTATTAGGGATGGGAACAAATACTGAAAATGATATTAGAATATTTGTTTGTCATTATTCGAATATATTCGATTTTTAAACCATATATCATGACCATCCGGAGCAACGTGCTCGTCCAAATTCCACTAATACCACTATACATGTAGATCGTATCATATGTGCAGCTTTGGAACACTTTATAGTAATAATTTTAGAAAAAAGATTATTGATAATTATTTCTTCCTTTTAAATAAATGATGTTTATTTTCATAAGATATAAGATATTTCCAAAAATTTCATAACCTTAATTTTACTGTATTTCAATACTTCTAATTGATTCGGATTACTTCCCATCTATAATATTTATGCTTTTGTTTTCGCTTTTTTTTTCTCTAGAATAAAGAACCACAACGACTTAATTGGTTAATATTTGAGCAACTAAATTCTGATTAAATAAACATTGATTTAATATAAGGATAAAGCATTTAACAAAAACATGGCATACGTCCCGATCTTGGTGGGGCAGTCCTGCTTTTGGAGTATTTAGTCCGGCGTCATGATATGAGACAATTTGGCCCAACATTGCTAAAACACAACGAACGTTCTATAAATTAATAATAAAAATGGCTATTCAAGGTCTGTCTTGGTAAAACTTACTATTACTAATAAATCCCTTTATTGCCCCTTACCATCTACTTCTACTCGGGTGCACCAGTGGAGTTTTTGACACCTTATCAGCAATTTATCGGCAAATTATTGAATTTATTAGGCATTCACACCGTGATGTTTTATGATATGGGTCATTAATTGCTATTAATAGATGTCTCGCACTGAAATAAAAGCGGACTACGACCCAATCAAATCCAAAGGCAATGTCTATTATACAACCAGAGGTAAAAAGACCTGTCAAAACACAGATTGTATATAACAAACAAATTGAATGCTTATCGATGCACATTGATGTTTCACATAAATTCATTTTCATTTTCGACTGAATCTCAGAAAATAGTTTGTACATATTGCATCATAAGTAAATTGGCTATTGGTCCCTCTCCTTATGCCCTCCTGGTTGCTAATTTTCATCTCGTTTATTGATGGCAGCTTTTATCAAAACAATGACTTAAGAAAAAACTGTTCAACACATGCCCCTGGGGTAAAGATTAGCCATGCCCATAACCAGTGATTTTTTTTGATTTTTTTTCTTACAGCCTGTGCCTTTTGGATTGGGAAAATTAGCGCGATAAACCATGAAATTGGGAAAAATAGCGCGATAAACCATGAAATTGGGAAACATTATAAATATGATTATAAGAACAGAATTAAAATTATTAAAATATGTTTTACAGCATTTTTATATTATAAAGTGCTAATTTAATGTGTTCTTACAATGAAGACAATGTTAAGTTAATATCCTTCCACATTCATATTGAACTTGCAATAATCTATATAGATTCTTAAATAAACCATTTAATCATAATCTCTT
This sequence comes from Dreissena polymorpha, assembly GCF_020536995.1. Classification (NCBI taxonomy): domain Eukaryota; kingdom Metazoa; phylum Mollusca; class Bivalvia; order Myida; family Dreissenidae; genus Dreissena; species Dreissena polymorpha. Next base: position 100,373,639 of record NC_068360.1, on the reverse strand, counting down.
TAACAGTAAGAATTTAATTCAGTATTCTTTTAAATTAAATATCATATGGTGAAAACATTAACAAATATTTATATAAAAAAACGCTTTAGTGGTCTTGCTATGTCAATGATGTATAAATAGAGTTAAAATAATTTATTTCATTTCTTTACCTTTCAACATCTTCCACTTCAATGCTATTTCAGTAAACTGTAAAGCGTGACAAACATAATAAAGCAGAATATGCAAATGAATCTGATTTTACACAGATCCACTAACATATAAATCATATCATGTTTGTCTCTTTCCATTTTCGAACGATACTCATCTTAAATGCTTTAACTTTGTGAGTAATGGTAGACTAACTCCAATTTCCCAACACTGATTTCCGTGATGCACATTCACTGTGAAGATTTGTAATAAATATTTGCTGTTTTTATCTCAAACGTTGTATTTTGCATTAATTGACACACGCATTAAATTATTCCGTAATAACCATATGATATCCGTTGTTAATTTGAATGTTATTTATCATTTTCGCCGCTCATCGTAAATTTCTCGTCTGCTTGCCGCCATCTTGGGCGTGTGTAAAAACAGGCGTTTACAATCGGGATACATCGACTATCGTCGGTATCCTCCGCAATAAAGAGAGAAATGTGGATAGCAACGTAAAAGCGTATTCGGCTAAATTCGCGAAAAATACGTAAGTCAGTTGTTGTTCGGCGACAACTCGGCAACTCGATCGGCACTCATTCGAAATTATTGCTAAATAACATTGTAATCTTATTGGCTTCATTAGGAAAATTTTGTCTTTTTTGGGGAAATTTGAATCAAATTTTTGGGAAAAAACGTCATTTTTTGCAATTGGGAAGCAGCCGAATATCGGCTGTAATTTCTGGCAAAAAAAATCACTGATAACAGAGGTGAGCGATCAATGGCAGAATGCCCTCTAGTCTAAAAAAATTCATAAATATAACAATGTTCTTTTATAAATATCTGCTTGAAAATCGAGAATATGTATTTCATAAATAATGTTGATGGTAAGTTGAAAATATCGTTGTTTATACCCCTTTAAGCTACTGTTATCCTTTAGTTCACAAATATTTCAAACAGCTTTATTGAGAAAAAAAAAATGTTCTTTGGTCCAACAAGTTTCTATTATGTTTTAAAACTAATCAATATTCCTCACAATATTTTGAATAGATCAGCAAATGAGATACTCGACTAAAGAAGAGTCCTTTGTGTGAAATAGACATGTTAAAATATCCACAAATATTAGTTTTCATTATGTATCCTTTAAGCTGAAGAATGTTCAATACGATATTTAAGCAAATTAGCCAATGGTTTATTTAACCAATTCCAATAAGCATTGGAAACTTATCAAAATTTTATTTGTATTACTTATTTTGCAATTGGCCCGTCAGACTTGTGTGAAATAGTAGTTTTGATATTGGCATTCTTGAATAACTTTAATTTAAATAATACTTACAACACTTTTAAAATCAAGTTTGTTGAGTTCCTATATATGTACTTAAGTTTTGCTCGATTGGTCATTGTCGGCTTGGGTGCTTCTTATAACATGTTCTCTGGGTACTCTTAAGAATATTTTATGTTCCCCGGGTACGAAAAATATACTAACACGTACCCAGTCAATTTAGACTGTACCTGAGTTTTATTTCCACTTGAAATCCAATGTTGTTTAACGCCCTACGGAATACGAAACAAATTTGTCTTTGAAACAAAGTTCCTCAAAAGTTTCTATAATATAAAGGCCATTTTCAAAATATTGACATAAAGATGAACATAAATAATTTGAAAAAAAGGCGATAACGACCAATTTAGTGTTATAATTTCCGGGTACATTTCAGTATATTTTTCATACCCAGGGTACATTGAAGTATACTTAGGAGTATCCTGGGTTCATTTAAGCAATACCCGAGGCTGACAATGACCAATGAAGCTTAAGTTTCTATTCTAAGAATTGGCTTGTATATAGACCGTTCCATAATCGATAAATTGACCGCCGCCATATTGTCAGTCACGTGACTGTCCGCCATTACACTGCTGCTAACTGGTGCGAGTCTGCGATTCCAAAAGCCAAAGACGTAGAGAATACCCCCTTAACCGTTGTCGGATTAATAAATTACTTAATGAATTAATGTGAGGCGATTATCACATTTTTGTTGTTTAAATGATTGTTTGAAGTTGAGATTGATTGTTACAAATAAAATGTTTAAAATGCTTTCGTGTATTTGTTTTTTTTATATCTGTAATCAAGTGGTAATCATCGGCGAAAACTTGCCGGTTCAGTCGCTCATACTATGTCTTTGATTAGACTTGTTACTTTTAACGTTTCACAAACAATTCACGCATGTATTGTTGTGTTGATGTTAATAGCCACAACATCAAGCAATTTATATTTTAATTAATACTTATTAAAGATTCTCGCGCAATTAATTACCGCTAATTGTTTGTAATTGGTCTCATTTGGTGAAAATCTACATTCCAAAATCATAACATATTATATTAAGTACGGTATGATATTTTTGATACGCCTTCCATTATTTTTCTTGATCTGATATCAAAGATAAAAAAATTGTGGTTTGGATTTATTTTTATTTTTTTTTTAGATGGAATTTTGTCACGTTAAAAAACGAGCTTTTTATCATAAGAGAGTGATATTGATCTTGACGATATTTTATGTGATTATTCGGAAGATGAAGAGAATGCGATCTATGTGATATATCTATATTTTCATCTGTGAATCATTTAACAGCTATAAAGCTAAAAAATACTGAAAAAATGTATTTTATAGGTCTTTGAAGTAACGCAAAACATATGGATAACGACACCAAATGTTTAGTCAATTAATCCACACAAAAAAAAACTCCGAAAAAAACACCTAAATAATATTTCAAAAATATATTATTAAGCGCCAAACGAATTTATTAATACATTTATTTTCAACTTTAAAAACGCGGCATAAGCATCAAATTAAAGATTATCTGAAGACTGAAAGGCCAACAATTTGACACAACAAAGAGCTCTATGCATAAGCCGTAATATTTTTTGCAGAAAAGCTTCAATAAATTACAATAGTAATACATCTAATTATAAAAATATAATTATGAATGGCATGAGTACGTTAGTGTGATAAACACGTGAGTAATAGAAAGTGTACAATTTCTGATATTCTATATTGGACATAACTTTTAATTTGTACAATATGTAACATATCTAATGAACGCAACTGTTAAGTATGTCGGGGGTAAAATATTAAACCAAATGACTGCTTAATACTACCAGAAAGAGAAGACATGGTGGCATCATCAATTGTGTTTAATGACCAGACTGTCATCTGCCACCCAGTGTGGTTTATGACACCCCGGGATGACGCCATGTTGTTAGTTAAGTCTGGATAATATCTGATCAAAACGAGATAATCGGATTATGCAGAACAAACCGGCAATTCAACACTGGAATGCAAAGGATTACGCGATTTTAAGATTGATGCATATAATCAAATGATAAATATTGCACTTAGTTTAATTAAATGGGTTTTTTAATGTGTCAACGTGTTTATTTTCCTAGACAAATACCTAAAAAAATGCACGTTTTTCAAACATTTTTCTGTTATAACACTAGCTAAACATCTCCTCAAGCAGAAAAACTTTATTTCATACAATTTGCATGACAAACAAAAAGGTTTACAAAAAGAAAGAAATTCACCCGTTGAATAATCGGTGCTCTCTTATATATGTTACCGGTTGTTTGGCAGTAGTGTAATGGCGGACGCGGAGAGTATTCAGGGGAGATAATTGGGTAATTACTAAATTATGGAATGGTCTATTGCTGTGTACATGCCCACCTTGGGTTGGTCAGTATAATTGGCTTGTATATTGCTGTGTACATGCCCACCTTGGGTTGGTCGGTATAATTGGCTTGTATATTGCTGTGTACATGCCCACCTTGGGTTGGTCGGTATAATTGGCTTGTATATTGCTGTGTACATGGCCACCTTGGGTTGGTCGGTATGTAGACTTTTTTGTTCTGCTTGATATCTAGTGAATGCATTGGTGTACAATCTTGCAGATTAGTTTGATGGTTATTTGTGAAAAACTTAATGCACCTGTTAATGTTTTGGAGCAACGGTCAAAGTTTAATGTCACAAGGTTCAGTGATTTCTTTGGTGGAAAGTAATAAGCATATAAAGTTTTAAAGGTCGTGGTAACATGATCTGGTATCATAAAATTGGTTTGCACAGACAATCTAGAAAACATATTCATGTTAGGACATATTGTGCAATATTTGTGATTTAATCAGAGAACATATTCATGTTTGAACAATATGCGTTACGTATTCGGAGAACGCGTTCATGTTAGAACCTATTGAACAACATTTGTGATGTAATCAGTTTTTCAATCACTGCCTTCCCCACATGACATGTGTAAGTTATAAAGCGTTTACCACTTTACCACAGGAATAAAAGCATTAAAATATATGTCTTTGATATAGCATTTTATGTCATGCACATGCAGTCTTTCCATAAACCCATATATAAATCTTCCTTTGAGAGAGCTATGTTGACAATTATCTCCGATATTTCTTGCTTCAAATTTGTATATTCTGCCTTATTTGTTTATCCCATAGATTGAACTAGATTCCCAGATATGTTGTTTGAAATAACTATTTAGATCGACATGTGTGTTTAAACAGGACTGATATGCCATCTTGGTTTTCAATTGACTGCATATTTTTGGCAGCAATTGAAATAATATAGGTCATGTCATATTTCCAAACAATATTTACCTAATAAGATAATATGTATAATGATTTATTTTCACTGGGTCTTGGTTGAGTAATGCGATGTACTTTCTATATTCCTTACTTTCTATAAATTTTGAAAAATTTGAAACTAAAAACCAAGATGGCTTCTGTCTTCACAGATTTGTGCAATAAAGATTTAATGCACAAAATATTGCAGTCTACCAGACTCTGTATATTACATATAAAGGAACAGCACTAGCGGTACATTTGTTTTAGTATAACTACACATAATATAAGTACTCTTTATTGTCCCCTTCTGGTTTCAACGGAGGGGACTTATGGTTTGCGCTTTGTGTGTCCGTCAGTCTGTCACACATTTCTGGACCCTGCGTTAACTTAAAAAGTTCTTCATATTTCTTCAAGAAACTTGAAACATGGACAGATGGCAATATGGAGATTATGTACGTCATTTCATTGTGTTTCTACGTCAAGAATCAGTGTGTTTTTTCACAAATAGGAGAATGGTGGAGGGGCCCGTCCAAATGCGAAAAACACGTCATTTTTTATTAAAAGGGGAAAACAAAAATCACACTTTTATTTGTTATGATATTTATAATATGAATACACATATAAGTATAAATGTAATACAGTCAATCTTGTATTTAGAGACCAAAAGCGGTCTCTTAATAAAATCCAGATATCGGATTATCTCTTTTTGACACAGCATTTTCTGCTTTTGTAATCAAATGAATCTAAATATAAATAAAATGAATAAACCAATTTTTTACTTAAAATAAGTTGTATTTGTTCTCTCTAATTCTAAATACAATGTAAATGGTTTGCATGGAGAATGGGTTTTTCCGACTCCAAACTCATTCGCGATTAAATTTACGTGCACTTTTACTCTTCGACACTTCCAATACCCGAATGTTCTCATTTAACGTTAATACTTTCGGTTTTGACATTTTAATTTCTGAAGGTAAGCTTATATATATCTGACTCGATTATGGTACATAGGGAATTACGAAATAAATAAAACACCTTGATTGAAAACTAAATAAACACGCCTGATTGGAAAATTTGCTAACACAAACTAATTAGCATTATAACAATTACATTTTTTAATGAACAGATTTCGCTACATGTTACCAATTAATAGTTTATTTTTTACACCTCTCGAGAACACTGTGAAAATGATTGTCGCGTCGGCGCATTGTTTCTGCAATAAAATCGGCGATCAAATTTGTCACTTAACGTTCCTGATGGTAAACTCTAAACCAGTAGACTGTTGGCAATACCTCACTGTATTATTTGACACCAAAAATTGATACGCTGCAGCATTAACACCGGTCAGAACCAGTCATCGAGACAAAGGAAAATGGCTGGTGTGAAATCACAGCAAAAATGTCATCGTTCATGTTATCGGCTTAGATAAACAATCAACACTGATTTGTTCCTGAATGGTCAACAGATTTACCACTTTTACCTTAAAGCGGTCGCTTAATTCAAGACTTGGGCATCAAAATGCACTAAAATCAGCGGTTGCTGGTCCCGTAAGACAAAAGTCGCTTAATACATTATGAAAATATAGGTAAAACGCTGGGGCGGGATTTAAAGTGGTCGCATAAGACAAAAGTCGCTTAATTCAAGTGGTCGCAAGCACAAGATTGACTGTATTCACAGCTGAATTTCTCTGTTCTTTTTCTTAAATATATATCAATTATTTTTTTCAACAGTATTTTCAGACAGTTCAGCCTTCATGCACTTCCTAGCCATTTTGAGCTATTTTTATGTCCCCGGTATAGGGTGGCATATAGCAGTTGAACTGTCCGTCAGTATGTCAGTCGGTCTGTCCGTCCGTCTGAAAAAAAATTAACATTGGCCATAACTTTTTCACTATTGAAGATAGCAACTTGATATTTGGCATGCATGTGTATCTCATGGAGCTGCACATTTTGAGTGGTGAAAGGTCAAGGTTATCCTTCAAGGTCAAATGTCAAATTTATGGGGTCTGTCCGTCCGAAAACTTTAACATTGGCCATAACTTTTTATATATTGAAGATAGCAACTTGATACCGGTATTTGAGTTTGTTTAACCCTCATGTCTTAAAACAAAGTCAACAATTTAAGTTGTACTAATACACCTTAGACTCATTATGTGGTCCACTTGACAATAATGGATTTTGAAAACAGTCAGTAACATTATACAAATAGTTTAACCCCTTAATGGTGAATGTCTTCGTTCCAGTGGTTCAGATTTGTAATTCATTCTAGTGTATTGCTGAAATATCAGTGCCAGTTTTACTTGGATACTCATAGTCTTAAAACTATATGAACAAGTGCTGTTTGTAAAACATGCATGCCCCCCATATGGGCTGTCCGTTGTACTGGCAGCCATTGTGTGAATACGTTTTTTTGTCACTGTGACCTTGACCTTTGACCTAGTGACCTGAAAATCAATAGGGGTCATCTGCGAGTCACGATCAATGTACCTATGAAGTTTCATGATCCTAGGCATATGCGTTCTTGAGTTATCATCCGGAAATCATTTTACTATTTCGGGTCACCGTGACCTTGACATTTGACCTAGTGACCTGAAAATCAATAGGGGTCATCTGCGAGTCATGATCAATCTACCTATGAAGTTTCATGATCCTAGGCATATGCGTTCTTGAATTATCATCCGAATTCATTTTACTTTTTCAGGTCACCGTGACCTTGACCTTTGACCTAGTGACCTGAAAATCAATAGGGGTCATCTGCGAGTCATGATCAATCTACCCATGAAGTTTCATGATCCTAGGCTTATGCGTTCTTGAGTTATCATCCGGAAACCATTTTACTATTTCGGGTCATCGTGACCTTGACCTTTGACCTAGTGACCTCAAAATCAATAGGGGTCATCTGCAAGTCATGATCAATGTACCTATGAAGTTTCATGATCCTAGGCCCAAGCGTTCTTGAGTTATCGTCTGACAACCACCTGGTGGATCGACCGACCGACAGACCGACATGAGCAAAGCAATATACCCCCTCTTCTTCCAAGGGGGGCATAAAAAAGTCAAATGGTAATATGTGCCTTACAAACATTATGTGGTCCACTTAAAAATAAATTTCTGGAGCTTTAAGGGTCTTCTCATCCCCCCCCCCCCCCCGTGCCCCCCACAGCACCAGAGGTGTGACCCACCCAGCAAAATTGTCAGGTTTTCAGACATTTTCAAAACATGTAGATCAAAACTTTTAGACTGTGGCAAAATTAGAAACATTTTACAACAAGTAGCAGGGTTATTGAAACTGTGCTGAAATCTTAATGTGACCTTCATCTTACAATGTCACACAGGCCTTTTGCGCCCTATGCCACACAACAAGTAGCAGCGTTATTGAAACTGTGCTGAAATCTTAATGTGACCTTCAACTTACAATGTCACACAGGCCTTTTGCGCCCTATGCCACACAACAAGTAGCAGCGTTATTATGTCCCCCCACTATAGTAGTGGGTGACATATTGTTTTTGCCCTGTCTGTCTGTTGGTCTGTTTGCGCCAACTTTAACATTTTGCAATAACTTTTGCTATATTGAACTATTCAACTTCATATTTGGCATTCATGTGTATCTCATGAAGCTGCACATTTTGAGTGGTGAAAGGTCAAGGTCATCCTTCAAGGTCAGAGGTCAAATATATGTGGCATAAATCGCTCATTTTATGAATGCTTTTGCAATATTGAAGATAGCAACTTGGTATTTGGCATGCATGTGTATCTTATGGAGCTGCACATTTTGAGTGGTGAAAGGTCAAGGTTATCATTCAAGGTCAGAGGTCAAATATATGTGGCCCAAATCGCTTATTTTATTAATACTTTTGCAATATTGAAGATAGCAACTTGATATTTGGCATGCATGTGTATCTCATAGAGCTGCACATTTTGAGTGGTTAATGGTCAAGGTCAAGGTCATCCTTCAAGGTCAGAGGTCAAATATATGTGGCCCAAATCGCTTATTTGATGAATACTTTTGCAATATTGAAGATAGAAACTTGATATTTGGCATGCATGTGTATCTCATGGAGCTGCATATTTTGAGTGTTGAAAGGTCAAGGTCAAGGTCATCCTTCACAAGGTCAAAGTCATCCTTCACAAGGTCAAGGTCATATATAGGGGGACATTGTGTTTCACAAACACATCTTGTTGAAACTGTGCTGAAATCTTAATGTGACCTTCAGCTTCAGAGCAACAGATAAGCTTTTTGGGGTAATTGAGTAATACCCTTCAAAATAAGAATGAATTGGGTAATGGAAAACGTGATTGGGTATCCAAAAGTATGATGCCCGCTCATATAAAAAATAATTGGGTATTTGTACCAAAACAAACATGTGAATTGGGTATTTGCAATAAAACGTGAATTTAGCTTCTCAAAACCGTACCTACATAAAGTCACTGTTATGTATTCAATCGCAGTATAGGTTGTTCCATCTTTCTGCTATCAGATTCAACAATCTGAAGACAAGGGAATTTCTCAACCCACTCATCGAATGTGTTTCTACTTGTTTTTGTTCCAATAATATGGGCAAGTACTTTTGTTTTAGAAACCCAACACACCCCATCATAGGGGTTTGGAACGGTATTGTGGTAGTATAATATAGTGTATTTTGACCGAAAATGCCCCAAACAAAATTCATTATAGTTATCAACTATGCCCTTTGCAATTGTTTTATATTTAGATTGATTTACCACGACAAAGGAATCTAAATGTTTTTGTATTTTTTTTTGCGCAACTTTTCGTCTGCCTCGATACGCCATTTTGTTTGACTCGCATTTGATATCATCTAAACGATTGGTAAATACGTTACCAGATAAAAACAAGCGCTTGTCGATTAAGACTCAATTCAAAACGGCCAAAACAAAACAGGATTTTTCATAACGCATAGAAGGCGGCTCGAATTGGGTATCGGCGATTTGTTTTGCGTACTGGTACGCACAGATTTTGTACAAATTGCGTATCCACCTATTTTTTATTGCGTATTTACGTAAATAGGCAGCTTATCTGTAGCTCTGTTCAGCTTACAATGTCACACAGGCCTTTTGCGCCCTATGCCACACAACAAGTAGCAGTGTTATTGAATCTGTGCTGAAATCTTAATGTGACCTTCAGCTTACAGCCACACAGGCCTTTTGCTGCCCTTTGCCACACAACAAGTAGCAGCGTTATTGAAACTGTGCTGAAATCTTAATGTGACCTTCAGCTTACAGATGTCACACAGGCCTTTTGCGCCCTATGCCACACAACAAGTAGCAGCGTTATTGAAACTGTGCTGAAATCTTAATGTGACCTTCAGCTTACAATGTCACACAGGCCTTTTGCGCCCTATGGCACACAACAAGTAGCAGCGTTATTGAAACTGTGCTGAAATCTTAATGTGACCTTCAACTTACAATGTCACACAGGCCTTTTGCGCCCTATGCCACACAACAAGTAGCAGCGTTATTAAAACTGTGCTGAAATCTTAATGTGACCTTCAGCTTACAATGTCACACAGGCCTTTTGCGCCCTATGCCACACAACAAGTAGCAGCGTTATTGAAACTGTGCTGAAATCTTAATGTGACCTTCAACTTACAATGTCACACAGGCCTTTTCAGCCCTATGCCACACAACAAGTACAGTACAGCCAAAGCGGAACAAACGTATTTCGCAATCCGCGGCGGCAAGGTGAAACGAGTCTATGCCGCGTCAGTTGTTGAAGCTGCGTCAGTATGCGGCGGCAAGTCACATTTCGCCGCGAAACTTCGCATATGTCCGCCGAGGCATGCCACGATCCGCGACATGATGCCGAGTCGATGCGCATCATGAAATAAAAAATCTTTAAAAAATTATTAGTTACATGTAGTAAACAAATTTTGAAAGAACAATTATAATAATAATTAAAATCTTAATAAATTTATTGTGCGCGGATTGTATTAGCATATTCATGTAAGCATAGTTAATGTGTCTGGCCAATTAAGTTTGTTTCCCGCCGGTAGTGTATGTGTTTCACACATAAACAAGGTCACGTAATTATGTTTTCGCACATACAAGTTGTCAAGGCTCCAGAATATGGTGGATTTTTAAATTAATTGCATGTTGATTTTGCTATTATATTTAAGCTGAGAAAATTAGCAATTTGAAGCCACATCAATAATCAAGACGGTGACGACGTATTTGTTGTTTTGTTAATTATCAGCTTATTATAACTATTGTTTGAATATGCGTATATAAACACGTTTTATTTTGTTCATATTATATAGTTAATATCGCTACTCATTACCCGATAATCCCGTATATTCCAGTTTCGGAGCAAATGCTGGTAAATATTTACGATTCACAAACATTCTCGATATTTCCTTTAGTATCAAATACATTTTGGCATTTGTTACTATTTATAGAGATGATGAAATAACATCTTATCGGGGCGTTTTTTTTCACTGAACACGCGATTTACGCCTGACGTGATGTACATGTATTTATTCAACACAAAATACACCCAAACTTTCCAAATGACTTTCTACGTGTCTGCATAATTTTCGCGCGCTTTTTATGAAACAAAGGATATTTTAGCACTGTTTATTTGACGCTATAATTTGCCAAATGTCGCGTTAACATTAACATTCAGAAGTGTGTTTCGGATTACAAATTTAATTATGATAATCGAACGAAACATTAACAGTTGCGCGAAATTAATTCTACGCTACACATACATGTATGTACATGTAGGTGGATATCTTTTGACTCGATCCGCCGCATACGTATGCGGCGGATTTACTCCGCGAAAGTACGCGAGGTTAATACAGACTCGGCGTCGTTGTGCGGATCGATGCCGAGTGCCACGGCGATACGCCGCGTCAACACACGATTCGGCCGCCGCGTACTTATAATCTGGCCGTGGCGTAGCCGCGGATTATGTTTGTGCCGCTTTGGCTGTACTGTAGCAGCGTTATTAAAACTGTGCTGAAATCTTAATGTGACCTTCAGCTTACAATGTCACACAGGCCTTTTGCGCCCTATGCCACACAACAAGTAGCAGCGTTATTAAAACTGTGCTGAAATCTTGATGTTACCTTCAACTTACAATGTCACACAGGCCTTTTCCGCCCTATGCCACGGGGCTTGAATTTCAGCCCAATTCCCAATGCAAATCTGGTTGTTTTTTTCCCAATTGAAAAAAAATATTCCCAATTCCAATTTTTTTTTTTAACTTTTAAATATATAAGTTAACCTGATCCAGTGTAGAATCTGTTGCCTTAAATTTGTTTTAAAAACAGTAAAATATGTTAAATTGATTAATTAAGACTTTCCTTTTTTCCCCTCAATAAAGGCCAGGCCCTTTCCCCAAAATCAGATTAAAAAAAACTGAATTTATCACACATGTTCATAATATTTTGTAAAATTTTATAATATGTAATCAAAATAGTCGTTATTTACCAGTTAACTGCTTCTTTGAAATATAAGAAACACTATTTACATGCGATTATTTTTCCCAATTGAGCCAGATTTGCGATTATTTTTTTTCACAAAATGGGGTTTTTCACGATACAAAATTCACTAAATTTCAGATTGGCATTTTCCTAAAATGGAGCAGAAAAGGCCTGTCACAAGCCACATGCAGTATTTCATAATTTTGCATGTTAATTGTCACAGATTAAAATAACTGTATTCAATATATTCAATCAAATGAAATTACTCCCACAACTGTATTACTAAAGTAGTGGTTCAATTACAAGTATCCTGTATAATGTTTAAGCCTGAATGGCTGACTTATTATGCTTCATATGCTGTGAGTGAATCTGGGCAGTGTTTTGTCACCATTTTGGGAATGGGGCAGGGGCACATTTGGATCATTGGGAAATTGCATTGTTTTGGCTCAAACTGGGAAAATGTGTTGTTTTGGATCAAATTAGGAAATTGTTGTTAAATGTTGTTTTTTTTTTGCTTACAAATACTTTAACATGGATATTTTTTGGATTGAGAAATTGTGTTGGTTTGGCTTAAATTTGGAAATTGTTGTTTGTTAGTTTTTTTGCTTACAAATACTTTAACATGGAGATTTTTGTCAATTTTTTTATATATAAGGTTCCACTAATAGGTCTGAATAGTGATATAAACTACTTAAGTTCAGGTTTATTTTGTGTTAATTGAATTTTTTAATATATTTATGGGATTCTTCAAAATGGAATTTTAGGTAATCATTTAGACAAAACATGTGAGATCAGGAATCCCAAAATTGACCCCAAAAACACGTACACTGCTAGGTGTATGAAAAACAATGATGTTCAACTTTTGCTATATACCGTATATTACAGTTGGATAAAATTATTGATTTATATTTAATTATGATATGATTGTGTTTGAACTTAGTTCTCAACAAAGTTAAAATCCTAGTAAAAAGAGTGAGAATTGAAGGGGTGCTGGCATGTTAGCGGGATCATACAAGTGTTTTTGTGTCAATAATGTCTGTTTGTTTTTTACCAATCTTGATAAAATTATGATCTTGCAAGCAAGCATAGGGACCTAGGTTGGGATTTTATTGGATGCCAGTGGGGTCAAAGTCACTGTTACTAAAATTATTATAGGTGGTTTGTTTGGTAAATAACTTCAGTTTGTTTGTACCAATCTTTATGAACTTTATACACAGCTTGCATGGAGACCTAGGTTGGCATTGTATTGGATGCCAGACTGTATATACAGCTTGCATGGAGACCTAGGTTGGCATTGTATTGGATGCCAGACTTTAGATACAGCTTGCATGGAGACCCAGGTTGGCATTGTATTGGATGCCAGACTTTAGATACAGCTTGCATGGAGACCTAGGTTGGCATTGTATTAGATGCCAGACTTTAGATACAGCTTGCATGGAGACCTAGGTTGGCATTGTATTGAATGCCAGAGTTTAGATACAGCTTGCATGGAGACCTATGTTGGCATTGTATTGGATGCCAGACTTTAGATACATCTTGCATGGAGCCCCAGGTTGGCATTGTATTGGATGCCAGACTTTAAATACAGCTTGCATGGAGACCTAGGTTGGCATTGTATTGGATGCCAGACTTTAGATACAGCTTGCATGGAGACCTAGGTTGGCAATGTATTGGATGCCAGACTTTAGATACAGCTTGCATGGAGACCTAGGTTGGCAGTGTATTGGATGCTAGTTAATTTGCAGGGACCTATCTTGATGGAGTTTATATATATAGCAGCAGCTGCCTTGCATAGATACCTAACCTGAGATTGCATGTGAGGCCTGTAAGGTCAAGGGCGAGACCAATGCTATTGAATATAGAAACAAGAAATATCTTTAAAAAAGATATACGGCGTCAGGCCTTGAAGAATTTTTCCTGAGCCACTCACCCTGCAGGACGAGTAGGCCTGACAATCCCCTCGCCCGTCTCTTAAATCTACTTGCCCTGCATTAAAAAAAATATATATATTTATAGTTTTGATCAACCATAACCTGTTTAACCTACGTAACGTAATCACACTAAACTGTAAACAAATTAACTACATTATCTGATGGATTTTATTTGCTTTCCGTACGTTTTATGCACTGTTTCCTTTTCTCAATACTTTCCACTTCTCGTTTTTCCCTTTTCCATGCTGAGTATTAATATTTTAGACGAATTTTTACTGAAAGACACGCTTGATTGACAAATGGTTACAATATGGTAAATTTTGGCTAAGGCTTCTGATTATGAAATATTCTGTTTATTAATTATTATTGTTTCTGTTTATTTTTAATTAAATATAAGAAGTATTATAATTAACCAGTTATGTATTATTTTTGTATGGATATTAACATTAAAATGAAATTTTATTCTTCACGGAATAACCAATATATTTAACTGTTTTTTTCACTTTTAATCGATAAGCTAAGAGCACTGACACCTATGAAAAGAGCTCAGCCAATTTCGAGAATTATTTTTACTGAGCCCGCGACATCATTTTTCATTGTCAAAACAAAAGTGCAATTTCTTTGTGTACTACACCTATTTTTTGTTCGTTGGATTTTTTTTTCGCAATTTGTATCGATGTGGCAGGAGTTTTGGAACTGAATTTATATTTTTCGACTTGAAAAACAGCACTCGCCCGATCGGTCGAGTATTGAACATATTTTACTCGCCCGACCGTCAACTTCACTTGCTTTTGTGAGCGGTCGAGTGGGTTCTTCAAGGCCTGGACGTTGATAGTTCAATGAATGAGATCAAGGATAGCGAATGTCTTTTTCTGCGCAGTTCTTAGCTGCATCACACGCAGTACGGGAGGTTACGCGGAGTTTTCGCGGCTTATTTTACATTATTACATATTGCTGGTCATAAACTTATAGATACAAAAAAAAAAAAAAAAGAAGAATGGAAGTGAAATTAAAACATATGAGTCAACCAGCCACACGCGAAGTATCCGTATTTATAGGTGCGTTCTTCGAACAAACCTGTTTTAGTGGTTTGTCGGGCATTGCTATTTGATTCGATTATTAACAGTATCGAGAATCATCGCGCTCATTCTCAATACATTAGTCAATATGGTAAAATAATTATTGTTAAATTAATCAAAAATAATATTTATCATTGTATTGTAGAAAACACATTAAGAATCGATTATTGACATACCATAATTATATTGCTAAATATCTTCATTTAACATATTTCTGGTGTAAAGAAAATTCCAGGTCACCTAGTTCACGGATAGCGTCTTTATTATATAACGATTATTTTACTGGCTGCGAACTCCTGTGATGACCTGTATATAAATTCTGACATTTACACACTGGCCGCAAATTGACCTAAGACCTAGCGGGTTGAAATGCAATGCGTTTAATTGAGGCCTTGCTTCCACTGCTCTTTATACTTTTACATGTTAACATGTTGACAGGAATATGGAAGTAAGTACTAAATATGAGAAGATAGCCTTTGCAGTATGAACGCGTTTGCCCGGGCAATCCTCTGAAAATAAAAGGTGTACGCACAAACTGTATTGATGTCGAGAATTGAGTGTAAAACTGTTCTATCTATTAAGCCTTTTCATTAGAGATAAAATTGTTTCATGCAGTAAAACAGTGTTACAAAGACGCAGATATGTTTCCAATGTTCTGGTGGTATACTCAAATCAGCCAATGGAATAAATGAAGTGTATTCATTTGTACCTAGCTGCGGGAAATTTTATTATTTTATTGGACACTAACACAGGTCAGGTATGGTGAAAAGCTGGCTTAATACAGCTACGCCGAAAAAAACAGTAACAGGTGGTTTCGTGTCAGTAACTTAACTTTGCATCTATGAATTGTATACTTTGGATCAAACAAGCTTAATGCATCGATTGTATGTGGGGCTAGTCAGGAATGGTTGGGGTTATTGCTACTAAAAATGGAAAAGTGGTTTCAACTCAACAAGAAGAGCTTGGATGGAATATTGGTATTTTGTGTGTATGTAGCATACACGCAGACCTAACTTGAGGTTCTATGTGGGGCCAGTTGATCAAGGTAAAGGTCACTGTTTCTAATTTAAAAAATAGAAAAATGGTTTCCAATCAATAACATGTGGTTGCATGTAATGCACTTAAATTTTGTGTGAATGTATTTTACATGAATACCCTAGCATTGGATTGCTCAATGATTTAAATTAAACAAATAACTTAAACGTTTAAAATCTGGTTTTGAGGCATGGCAATTTTCTTTTTTTTGATAATTTGATAATAAGAAAACTTAAAGCCAGACTTTTTTCCCCTTTATAAGTGACAACCAGGATATATTCAACTTTTTATGCCCCTGGTAGGGTGGCATATAGCAGTTGAACTGTCCGTCAGTCAGTATGTCAGTATGTGTGTATGTCAGTCCTTCGTCCGTCCGAAAAAAAACTTAACGTTGGCCATAACTTTTGCATTATCAAAGATGGAAACTTGATATTTGGCATGCATGTGCATCTCACGGAGCTGCACATTTTGAGTGGTGAAAAGTAAAGGTCAAGGTCATCCTTCAAGGTCAAATGTCTCATATATGTCGTCTGTCCGTCCGTCCAAAAACTATAACATTGGCCATAACTTTTTCACTATTGAAGATAGCAACTTGATATTTGGCATGCATGTGTATCTCATGAAGCTGAACATTTTGAGTTGTGAAAGGTGAAGGTCAATGTCATCCTTCAAGGTCAAATGTTAAATATATGGCGTCTGTCCGTCCGAAAACTTTAGCAACTTGATATTTGGCATGCATGTGTATCTCATGAAGCTGCACATTTTGAGTGGTGGAAGTTCAAGGTCAATGTCATCCTTCAAGGTCAATCATCAAAAAAATCATTCAAAGCGGCGTTCTCATGAAACGGCACATTGTGAGTGTTGGAAGTTTAAGGTCAAGGTCATCCTTCAAGGTCAAAGGTAAAAAATAATAATTTCAAAGCGGCGTTCTTATGAAGCTGTACATTTTGAGTGGTGGAAGTTCAAGGTCATCCTTTAAGGTCAAAGGTCAAACAAACAAAATATTTTTTTATTTCAAAGCGGCGCAATAGGGGGCATTGTGTTTCTTACGAACACATCTCTTGTTAAGGATTAAGAAGAATAAAACATTTCAAAATATTTGAAATACTCTGTGTGATTAGTGATCAGATTTAAAAAGAGTTTGATAACTTGTACTGTGGCACAGTCTTGGTTGTAAAAATACAACATATTGAATTTCCTTTTATGTCTGTTTTACTTACCGGGTAATGAGGCATTTAAGTCTTAAATTGTTTCATGCTTGTTGCATGTTTTGTGTATAATTGGTGTCAAACAAAGCCCACGAGATCAGCTTGACTAAGTTTTCACAATCGCATTTCAAATTTACACAATGGTATTCAATGTGCCTTCACAATGGTCTGTACTTTATTGTCCAGGCTTTTAATTTATCATTTGGAAATGTTGCACCATTGCCATGTATGCAACAAGTGTTAACCATGTGTTAAGTTTCTCAGATGAATATATAATTTTGTAGTTGTCAGTAATGTTTGTTACACCAGTTTCTTCAGCCCTGACAAGTGGATGGGGTAGCAGTTCTGCCTTCCTTGGAATATGTAATGGCTTTATTGTGGGTTTCCAGCTCATACATTTCTTTACTGCTCTTTCTTTATTGAGAGCAAGTTTGAAGTGGAAGTAATGTGTTGTAAACAAATAAAAAAAAAACAATGTTCACACTCTACATGTAGTTGTTACAAATCAAGCCTCCCATTTAAAATGAAATATGCTCTAAACATTGATTCTTTCAAAGCCAATATGTTATTGTTACCAGTGACAATCAATGGGTAGAGATAATATGTAAGTAAAAATATAGCAGTATTTGTTTAATATAGTGTCATCCCTCTGACAGCCAGTTTTGACTAACGAAATACCTTTATGCATGAAGTAAATTTCCCTATCCCATCTTTGATGCCCAGGCAGCAAGAAAATCATTATACTCTCAATTAACTAGCTATATTGTTAGGCAACTGGTCAGGTAAGAAAATGCCTGAGTAACAACTAAAACCTTCAACATCTGGCATCAAAAGCTAACGCACTAACCACTGGGTCATGGGTCTCCATGTATTTTTGTAGATAAATGAACATTAAACTGGCTTAGCTTTTGATGGTCAAATTTTGGTCTTTTTATGTCCATATGTTTTATTAAATATGTGATCTACAACTTGGTTTAGGATAAAAAATAATGGTTAGATTACATTCTAACTGTTGTTTATGTATAAAAATATCTGGTTTCTTCAGATATGTATGCCCCCCTTCGAAGAAGAGGGGGTATATTGTTTTGCTCATGTCAGTCAGTCCGTCCATCCGTCCACCAGATGGTTTCCGGATGATTACTCAAGAATGCTTAGGCCTAGGATCATGAAACTTCATACATAGATTGACCATGACTGGCAAATGATTAGACTCCTATTGATTTTCAGGTCACTAGGTCAGAGGTCAAGGTCACGGTGACTCAAAATAGTAAAATGGTTTCCGGATGATAACTAAAGAATGCTTAGGCCTAGGATCATGAAACTTCATAGGTTCATTTATCATGACTGGCAGATGACCCCTATTGATTTTCAGGTCACTAGGTCAAAGGTCAACGTCACAGTGACTCTAAACAGTAAAATGGTTTCCGGATGATAACTCAAGAATGCTTACGCCAAGGATCATAAGACTTTATAGGTACATTGATCATGACTGGCAGGTGACCCCTATTGAATTTTAGCCCCCAAGGTCAAAGGTCAAGGTCACAGTGACTCTAAACAGTAAAATGGTTTCCGGATGATAACTGAAGAATGCTTATGCCTAGGATAATCAAACTTCATAGGTACATTGATCATGACTGGCAGATGACCCTTATTGATTTTCAGGTCGCTAGGTCAAAGATCAAGGTCACAGTGACTCTAAACAGTAAAATGGTTTCCGGATGATAACTCAAGATTGCTTACGCCTAGGATCATGAAACTTTAAAGGAACATTGGTAATTACTGGCAGACGACCCCTAATGATTTTCAGGTCACTAGGTCAAAGGTCAAGGTCACAGTTACTCGAAACAATAAAATGGTTTCCTGATGATACTTCAAGAATAATTATGCCTAGGACTATGAAATTTCATAGGTATATTTATCATGACTGGCAGATGACGCTTATTGATTTTCAAGTCACTAGATCAAAGGTCAAGGTCAGTGACAAAAAACTTATTCACACAATGGCTGCCAGTACAACTGACAGCCCATATGGGGGGGCATGCATGTTTTACAAACATACAGCCCTTGTTTAGGAAGTTTTTGTTTTAAGTTGAGAACATTCTTCTTAATTACAATGCAGGTATGGTACCTAATAAATATTCTGGCATGTATTTCCATTTGTTCTCAATCGTATTTGACATGTTCACTCTAATGCATAAATTATTGCTTAAAAGGTTATTACCCTGTTTGTGATTTATAGTTATTGGCAAGGCTAACTTATTAGCCTCTAAATATAAAGGAATTCAATCTTCTACTGAGACGTTACAATACAAATTTGACAGAAACTTGGCGCACAAAATTTGGAAAACCGTGCATTGCAATGCATTCTGTCATTTAAAACTACTCTTTCCAAGTCCACACAATATGAAGACTAAACATATATTTTAAGCATTATAAGGAACATTGATGGGAACTCCGTAGGGGAGATCTACTACCTTTAAGATATAAGTACAATCTCTTTTGCTGTCTATGTGTACGTAAACTGCCTTCACATACAATAAAACCTGCTTTATACAATCTCTCTCGCTGTCTATGTGGTTTACATAAACTGCCTTCACATACAATAAAGCCTGCTTTATACAATGAAAGGCCGTTGAGTTCTCTGGCGATTTTGTTAACAAAAAACATTGTCGCATAGAAACTTCAAAATGTTGAATGATAGAATGATAGTGGTTTTATAATAAAGTCAAATGCTGTTGCACAAAAATATCAATAAATACTGATTTTGAATGATGTAACTCGATGACTATGTTTTATAAGCAAAAATGTAAAACAGCACACCCGTTTTGACATTTTTGATGATAACATAAACAGGTACTTTATTATTTATTACATAATGTTATGGATTATGAATGGATCAACTGATGGTATATTTGTTGAAATTCTTAATAAACCACATGACCTCTTAGTAACCTGAAGTTTGGTCAGCAACTGTTAAGTATGTTATTAAGTTAAATGAGAATTGCAAACCATAACCGTATTGTTTCCTTGCAACTTTGAAATTTTGTTTACAAATGTTAAAGTTTGCAAAGATGACGTTACACAACGCAATTAGGACAGACAAAGAAATACAAGTCCATGCTTTCTTGAAATACAACCCTACATAATGTCACTTTGCCCTAACAAATAATAAATGAATGTTTATGTTAAGTCCTTGACACTGTTTAAGGAGAGACCGCTCAATGTGTTTTTCTAAACCTTCATTGTTTCTGTAGGACAAAAATCAAATGAATCCAGCTACTATTTCAGCTTTAGTTGTTTTGTCATTGTTTTCTAAAGAAAGAGTAAAAGCTTCACTGATTTCATTTTCTAACAAACAATGTGTTCATGAATCTATGGTCAATCTTCAGTGAGTTTATACTTGCTTTCTTGTTCGATTTGAAAGTGGGTTTGTGAGAGTTTATTAGATTTAGTTTGAGTCCCTCGCATTACATTACAATCAAAATAGTTTGATATAACATAAAATGCTATCATTAATGAAAACACTTACATATTGAAAATGAAAACAACCGTTAATAATGTTAGACAATCTAAATAACCTTCTGTTGAGTTTATTGATTACTGGCTAATTAATACAACTTTTTACCATTAAAGACTGCTTACTCATGTATAGTTTTGTTTAATTCTTACAAACTTCTGTCAGCAGTGGATTTAATATTCCTATGCATTTTTATGCCGCCGGTACGGAGGCATATAGCACTTGCACTATCCGTCCATCTGTCCGTCCGTTTGTCTTGCATGTGGTGTCCGGAGTGTTTTTCCTTAATGCTTGCAGATATTTACCTGATTGTGTATGTGTGAGTCTACGCATTTTACTTACAGATTCAGTTTGAGTTTTGTTCTTGTCAATTGCTTTTTATGCCCCCGAACGAATGATCGGGGGTATATTGTTTTGGGCCTATATGTCTGTCTGCCTGTCTGTCTGTCTGTCTGTCTGTCTGTCTGTCTGTCGGTCTGTCTGTCATTGTATGTGTCTTTCTCAAGGCTAGGGTCATTCTTCAAGGTCAAGGGTCAAATATATGACTCCAAAGCGGCGCAATAGGGGATATTGTGTTTCTGACAAACACATCTCTTGTTGATAAAGTTACGGATTTAAAAAAAATCTTTCACATATCATTTTTCAAATATGCTATAAGATACTGACCTAATTTTTGGTGTGTGAGTCAACCTGCTTGACTTACAGAGCAAGTTTGAGTTTCTTTTCGGTCCATTGATTTTTGGCGTAGTAACATGTATTTGACTTTGAAATTTTCTCTAGAATGACAGTTTTCTGGACTTTTCCCTACAGGCTTGCAGATATTGACCGGATTTGTTGTGTGTGAGTCTACTTACAGTACAGCTAACGCGGCACAAACATAATCCGCGGCTACGCCACGGCCAGATTATTAGTACGCGGCGGCCAAATCGTGTGTTCACGCGGCGTATCGCCGTGGCACATGGCATCGATCCGCGCAACGACGCCGAGTCTATGTTAACCTCGCGTACTTTGTGGAGTAAATCCGCCGCATACGTACGCGGCGGATCGAGTGAAAAGATATCCACCTACATGTACATACATGTATGTGTAGCGCAGAATTAATTACACGCAACTGTTAATGTTTCGTTCGATTATCATTATCATTATTAAATTTGTAATCCGAAACACACTTCCGAATTTTAATGCTAACGCGACCTTTGATAAATTCTAGCGTCAAATAAACAGTGCTAAAATATCCTTTGTTTCATAAAAAGCGCGCGAAAATTATGCAGACGTGTAGAATGTCGTTTGGAAAGTTTGGGTGTATTTTGTGTTGTATAAATACATGAACATCACGTCAGGCGTAAATCGCGTGTTCAGTTGAAAAAAAAACGCCCCGATTAGACGTTATTTCATCATCTCTATAAATAGTAACCAATGCCAAAATGTATTTGATACTTAAGGAAATATCGAGAATGTTTGTGTATCGTAAATATTTACCAGCATTTGCTTTAAAACTGGAATATACGGGATTATCGGGTAATTAGTAGCGATATTAACTGTTTAATATGAACAAAATAAAACGTGTTTATATACGCATATTCAAACAATAGTTTTAATAAGCTGATAATTAACAAAACAACAAATACGTCGTCACCGTCTTGATTATTGATGTGGCTTCAAACTGCTAATTTTCTCAGCTTAAATTTATTAGCAAAATCAACATGCAATTAATTTATAAATCCACCATATGCTGGAGCCTTGACCACTTGTATGTGCGAAAACATCATTACGTGACCTTGTTTATGTGTGAAATACATACACTACGGGCGGGAAACAAACTTAATTGGCCAGACACATTAACTATGCTTACATGTATATGCTAATACAATCCGCGCACAATAAATTTATTATGATTTTAATTATTATTACGATTGTTCTTTCAAAATTTGTTAACTACATGTAACTAATAATTTTAAAAAAGATTTTTATTTCATGATGCGCATCGACTCGGCATCATGTCGCGGATAGCGGCATGCCTCGGCGGACAGATGCGAAGTTTCGCGGCGTAATGCGACTTGCCGCCGCATACTGACGCGGCTTCAATGACTGACGCGGCATCGACTCGTTTCGCCTTGCCGCCGCGGATCGCGAAATACGTTTGCTCCGCTTTGGCTGTACTGTACATGACTTACAGATCAAAAATGATTGTTGTTGTTCCGATAATGACCTTATGTTTTGTATGTGAGTCCTGTGACCTACAAGACTAGCAGATCAAGTTTAAGTATTGTTTTTTCTTTCAACTGACCCTCAGTCGGTCCGTCTGTCTGTCTGTCCGTCAGTCCGAAAACTTTACCATTGGTCATAACGTTTGCAATATTAAAGATAGCAACTTGATATTTGGCATGTGTATCTCATGGAGCTTCACATTTTGAGTGGTGAAAGGTCAAGGTAGTCTTCAAATATATGGCTTCAAAGCGGTGCAAAAGGGGACATTGTGTTTCTGACAAACACATATCTTGTTCAAAAATACAAACATATGTGAACACATCTCGTTAAGTTAATATTACGCAATTTGCAGATTTGCTATACAGTATACCAGACACCTGTAAAATAAATTATTTTGGGTTCTTTTAATTTAGATAACATTGTAGGCAAACAAAATTATGAATTGCAAGTAACATGAAGAACTTAATCAGATTAACAACTTTATTTACAAAAGTGTTTTGTATTTTAAGACATTTGAAAACGCTTGGTACTAATACTATATTGTATATATGCATAATTGCTTTTAGAAGCTGTCACCAACTGTTGCAATTAGTGATATTGTTAAAACATACGTACTTTATCTGTTGTTTTCTTGTGACATTTAGTAATTGGATTGTTATTTATTCATCAAAACCAATATTATTGCTTATGGTCACAATATACCAAACGATTTCCTACACAAATTCAATGTAAAAGCAATAACTTTAACAAAAAAATAAAGTCAAACTTTTGCGCATAGAGACCCCCATAACCATACCTTTTCTTAAAGAGCATTCCAAGCCGCAATGATTAAAACAATAAAAAAGATAGGTCATGTGTAATGCAAGAAAGAACTCGACGCGAATCAGCGGTCACTGTTTTATGGCCATCTATTTACCAGCTTTGTACCAGTGGATGAGGGTTTCCCGCCATCTGTCAAAGTGTCATGTAGTCTCCAATCTAAAAGCAACACACTGAATTTGTAGTATACAACAATGTTTTCCCTACCACATGCACACTCACATAAAAATTCAAAAATAAAGTCATGGCAAGTGCCCATACTGAGAATTGTGCCTTCAAATAAATGACATTCCATTTTTAAGAGGGTATAGCATTGCACTCCAAAAAGATTTAGTATATTGTAACCTTATAACTTATTATTTATTTATTCGCTTTGGTCAATGAATATACAATTAAGACATGTAGGCAGCACTTGCTGATCTATTCAGTTATCACGATAGTATCCTGATGTCACATACGAATATCTGGATACAAATTATGGCATCTGTTAAGATCCTTTTTAGTAAAACGTTTTCAGCTCAATTACTCCTTTAAACAAAATAAGCTTATTTATAATTTATTGAAAAGTGAAAATGAAAATTTTGAAGCCTTATATCATGGTTTATATAATGAATTAATATTGGTTAGATCAAGGTCTATGTGATACATGTAAGAATAAATAATACACCAATGGTTTGAGTCCAATAAATTGAGATTGATTTATGCTATTATAATGGCAGTTTGCATTGCACATGGTGTTTGTTTTGCAATTCAAAATGACTGTAGTAATATTATGGTTTCCGCTCAATAGCTTTAAATATGAAATTATATTGTCTATAAGAATTGTGAATGCATTATTGGTTCAACATTTTATCTATTGTTTAACAAGTATAGCTTTACATACTAATTGAAGGTACCGTTTTGTAACTGTCAATGACTTTGCAGTTTGAAATTCCATTTAAAAAGAAATGTCAGCATACAAAACGCCGCAATTAGCATACACGTACTTTGTTATTCAATAGGTTTATCATACAAAGCACTCATTTTTTCTTTGTTCCTGTCATTGATAAACAAACACATTAACTTATTGAGAGTCGTTACGCCTCAAAAAGATTAAACATGATATCCCTCCCCAGTGTATTCGGTTCAGCTAAATGGTCATGCAAGCTCAATAGAAGATATGTTATATCTATTGAAAGGTTACTTTAATGAAAATATCTTAGGAGGCATATGGCAGTCTCACTGTTCATCTGTCAGCCCGTCTGTCTGTCTGGAATCCGTTTCAAACTTGCATTTATGTATACTTTGCTGTACAAACTGAAGTTTTAAATGTATGAAAGTCAATTTGCTTACGTAAAAGTAGTGTAACTATTTTAATGGTGATATTTACTATAGACTTCACATTTGCATTTACTACCTAAATTGCTCTATATGAAATGAAATACTCTATCACATAATAATATCAATTCACAAGCTATGGCTCCATTGGATTTTGATGTCTATTTTTAAATTAAAATTAAAAGTTCAAATAATACGTATTTATGATTATTACATCTACTGCGATATAGGATTTCATAAGGAGGCTGAATGTGTAACTGTCTTCTTTTGTTACTGCAAATGTTGGAGAAAAAGAGTTACCCATTAACTTAACATGGATAATTCCACAAAACAAAGATATACATTAGCCGTGTAATACTATAAATAAGTGTACATGTATGTTAGTAAAATTCTCAAAAGTATGCGTGTGTTGGTTGGTGTCATTTTTCCTGTAAGAGGTGTGTTAAATCAACCATAAGACAAACGACATGCAGTGTTGTTTTTTTCTCCATTTCGGGAATGGGGCAAGGTCCATTTGGATTGGGAAAATTTGCGATGTTTTCAATAAAATAGGGAAATTAGTTTTGTTGTTTTGCTTAAAAAGCTTCAAAATTGAGAATACAAGTGTTTTCAGTATTATATTTACTAAGGATAAACTAATATGGAAGGGAGTTGAACGAAATATTGAGATTAAAAAAAAAAAACACCTTCCATGGGGAATTTTTGGCTCCTATTTGTGAAAAATATACACTTTTTTTCCTTGGAAATGGGGAATAGTACCAGGCCCGATTTTAAATGAAAAAACCCCACTGCAAATCATTTTAAAAAGCGAAGTAAATAACACTATTAAATGCTATAATAATTCTCTTATACATTGAATACATTTGAGTTTACAGTGAATGACTTTAATGAAGAATTATTATTATACTAGTGGAAGAAACAACATGTGTGGTGCGAATTAAACTATATATATTGAAATCTCTTAATAAGTGATTACGAGTGATAAATATACAGCATTGTATGTCATACATCCTGATTGTTTTGATTTTTTGAAACATTATTTATTGTTGCCAAAACACAAATTCTTGATTAAATATGTTTTTCTTACACTACCATTTCCTCTGTGTCTTTGTGGGGATCTTAAAAGTGCTCCTACATTTGGGATCAAACCCATTATAGTGCCCCAGATAATTATTTGGCAAATAGGGTTTTCACCCATTGATTTAAAAAAATAGGGTGATTTCAGTCTTGAAATAGGGTGAAATGAGTTATAAAAATTTGTACCTTAAAATCTTTACTGCTTTCCCCGTTCAATAAAAGCCAATCTTCCAGGTCACTTCAACGTATCCATTCAGATTCAGATTACTTCTGTTGAAGCTGCACACTTGTATTGATTCAATAAAACTGTAAACTGTTATAATTAACTGTCATAAACTGATGTTTCATAACATCTTTAGTTCTTGAAACTGTGCATAATATAAACATCAAACTTAAAAAATCAATAACACGAATGATTTGTTACTTAATGGCTCTTGCTTTCTTGGTTCAAAAAGTTTGCGATCGATTGATATTTTGGCGCAACAATCGCGAACGTCTTTCGACCTCTCTTCGACATTTTTATTTCGCATCGTTGTAGAAACTGAAAGTACAGACGCTTTACAAATACATGCACAAAGAGCAACAGATTAAATCAGATTGAAAATGCATGTTTGCCATAAATAATTTGGTCAGATGCTGTATTTAACTATGAAATCTAGTACGCAGAGCGTTTGAATAACTGTGATTGTTTTCCTGCTCCTTCATCCAGACGTTTGCTGAATAAAAGCGACGTCGCATTAAGATTATAACTGCAAAGAGGATATACCGAAAATGAGCAAAGAATTTTTTATTGAGGCTTTTGTATCGTACGCATTGAATTTTAGGAATGTGCGTAAAAGTCAAATTGGTTGCGTTTTCAATACGCATGATATTGTATTTCTTTGCGTTTTTAAACATTTTAATAGGGTGAAAGATGCATATACGCAGCTTATCTGGTGCACTGCCATTAATTGCCTTCAACAACCATGTCTTTTAAGTCCTTGGTAAAAGTCACAAATGACACATTGTGTCTATCACACCAGCGTTACTCAAGTTCTCGCTCTTCAAACGCAGATGTTCACTATGCAAAACTAGGCATGGTTGTTACGGAACAGCATATATTACTGACAGTGAATGTGTGTCATTCTTGTGTTATTATCAGAACACAGTGAGTGCTCTTCTATAAGCAAGTGTACATGTTTCTATAGCTTTTTTACATTTATTACATTATCAAATTATGTGGAAAATAGCAATAAGGTGCAAATATTGTATTGGATGTGGTACCTAGATATAAGGCAGTCAATAAGGTTCCAATATTGTATTGGATGTGGTACCTAGTTATAAGGCAGTCTTGGGCCAATATTGTATTGGATTTGGTACCTAGTTATAAGGCAGTCAATAAGGTGCCAATATTGTATTGGATGTGGTACCTAGTTATAAGGCAGTCAATAAGGTGCCAATATTGTATTGGATGTGGTACCTAGTTATAATGCAGTCTTGTGTCGACCTTTATCGTTTATCGGGGGCATATGGCATCCTTATATGATGGAGACAGCTCCTGCTTCCATTCGGAATGGGTCCCTCTACCGGACCCAAATTTGAACGAAAAAAACAACACTGGTTTTTGTTGATGAAATTCTTTAACACCTTTAGCGTCATAAATGATCAGAATAATTTATTGATTGTTAAGTTGTTATTAATAAGGATAATCGGATATATATATGCACATTAGAAAAGCGTTATGTATACAGTTATCGCTATGGTAGGATTTATATGCATGTACAGTGAACCCACGTTTATCCGGAATTCGATAGTCCGGAAAACTTGCGATCCAGACGAAAGTGAAGGAAAACGGATTTATTATGCAGTATTTTTATCCTCGTTAAGTCCGGAATATCGCGGATCCGGACATATATTTCACGACACCAATCTGTGTATTTAGCTGTAATTATGTCTCGTTTATCGAGATGCTTCCCAACATGGGGGCTTCATCAAACTCAGCTGAATAAACAAAAGCGCGTTCACCGAGGTGTGAAGTATTGTTGTTTTAGGCTTAATGGCCAACCTGTCGTTAAAACAAAAGCGCGATCACCGAGGCATGAAATATTACTGTGTTTAGGAGGGATAGCTAATAGTAGTAACTCAACATGATTCGACTCCGACTTAACTAAAACTTAAATTGATGTCAGCATTACACAAATCATCTTAAATGACACACTTGGTTTGATTGTGATTTTCTGTAATGTCTTTAATGAGCTGACCATGCGATCAATTAAGACGCTGATTATCATTACAAAACTGTTAAACACTTAAAGTGACATGCTTATGAAATTCATATGCTTGAAAAGTTGTGCTAGGATTATTTAAACAACCCGTTAAAAACTTTTCACTACGATTTTTGATATGTCGCTATTTTAATCATTTTAACATTCTGACACGGGTTATAAATAAAGATCATAAAATAGTGTCACAGTTTGATGTTTTATTATGCCCCCCTTCGAAGAAGAGGGGGTATATTGCTTTGCTCATGTCGGTCTGTCGGTCGGTCAGTCTGTCGGTCTGTCCACCAGGTGGTTGTCAGACGATAACTCAAGAACGCTTGGGCCTAGGATTATGAAACTTCATAGGTACATTGATCATGACTTGCAGATGACCCCTATTGATTTTAAGGTCAAAGGTCAAGGTCACTGTGACCCGAAATAGTTAAATGATTTTCGGATGATAACTCAAGAACGCTTTTGCCTAGGATCATGACACTTCATAGGTACATTGATCGTGACTCGCAGATGACCCCTATTGATTTTCAGGTCACTAGGTCAAAGGTCAAGGTCACAGTGACAAAAATCGTATTCACACAATGGCTGCCACTACAACGGACAGCCCATATGGGGGGCATGCATGTTTTACAAACAGCCCTTGTTATCATAATATTTCAAAAGACTTTCTTAAGAAGATACCTATATGTACTGTATGACTGGAACTTTGAAGGAGAGACCTTTGATACACAAGGTTTGTTGAATATCATGATTAAGAATATGAGCATGAAATAGAATGGTGTAGTTTTTTAATCATTACTAAAGTTCGGTTGCACTATAAAAAATATAAAACGTATTACTATAAGTTGTCGCATTGGTATCAAGCAATTTATTAATATATAGTATAATATTACAACCTCAAAGTAGAAAACAGACAAATGCTGATAGTTTTTTTTCCATTTAAATTTCCTCAAATCTTAAATTGTATTGTTCACTACCTACAAGTAGGCTGGGTTTAATGTGTCCCTTTAAGAGCTGTTAAGGTTCATGTAGAGGCTTCATTTTGAAAAATGTGGGACCCCTAGCATTGAACTCAAATTTGACTAAAGGAAGAGTGCCACATTGATAATGTATACATATATGCTTTAATGGATGTTTTTCCTTCAAACTGCTACCAATTTTGTACATCAACGTATCATAACATCCACAAAATCAATCAAAATACAAAGAGATTTTAACACTAAAATATACATTGTTTTCAAAAATCTGAATCATGTTTATTCCACGTATTTCGGCGGAAAATTATATAACTAGTGAATGATATCGACATTGACGAGGGCAAGTTACGCTTGAATAGTAAAAAAAGTTTGCATATCTAGAAATATCAAAACTCGAACACATGTCATTTCATCACCATGGGGGCAGCCATTTTTAAATTAATAAAATAGAAAGAAACATGCTAAAAACTCACTCATCGCCTAATTGACATTCCATACGGTTGACGATGACAAATGCATTGGATTGTAATCTTTCAGTTGATGTTTGCAAACTGCACGATCAGACCTCATAAACACTCAAAAGAATAACTATGTAAGAAGCATTTCACCAATGTTTTCAATCGTTGTCGAATCACATATACTTTATTATTACGCATAAAATAGTACGCTTACAGACTGACAGAAAGATTTAGATTACTCCGTTCAATTCATCACGGTATACTATTCTATTGATAATATATAATAATACATCGCTTTAACAATCTAAAAGTAGTGATAATTCTTTTAAACGGAGTTTTTAATAACGAAAGTGAAAACAACGGAAGTTGGTTGGATATTCTGTGAGATGCACTTCGGCTCCAGAAAAACAATACAAATTAACTAAAAAGACGTGTGGGGGACAATTTTCAGCTGGAAACTATTTCAAATAGGGTAAGTGATGATATCTCTACGCGGTCATTTCTGTTATTTAGTGCGATCTCTTGCTGATTAATGTTAATAGTTGTTTTACAAGTTGCCACCAAACTGTCAAAATAAGCATGTGTTATCTCAGGTATGTGTATACACATACCCGGTTTTCTCACCTCTGCACGTGGTTTCGACCGATTTGTTTTGCACGTTTTTCTACGGATCACAGCGATGGCCACGCTTTCAAATGGGTAGAAGGAATTGAAATATAAAATCAATCGTTTTGCCAATTTCTTTATATTCCTTTACAATTTTATATGTCGTCTGCAATCTATTTCAATTTGAGATGGTTTAAAATTTGCAATTTGGTTGAGAGGTAAATAACAAAATTGTTAAGCCTTTGAAATAGAATTGTGACTCTTATTATCCACCATACCTGGATTGTTAAAAAGTAGTTACGTTTTAGTTATTTTTAGAACTATGTTTAGGATATTTATCCAAAAAAGGCAGTTGAATAAAAACTCATTTGTTGTTTTATGACAATAATTTTCTGTGAAATGTTGCTAACTTGACCTTGTATATGTATATAGCTTTGTATTTATTCAACTTAAGGTAGTGCATATCATTCCTAACTTTAGATTGAGATTTTGTAAATTAGTGTAAAAAAGTATTGGTTTTAAACCAAAATATGAATAAAGCACACAAATATTGAATGTCAAAAATGTGTTTATGTTATTCTATCCGTCTTTAGCTTTAAAATGATATATAGTTTGACCATATTGTACCACATTCAATGAAGAAAAACCAAAGCGAAGTTTTAATGAATTTTATCCCCCCCATGAACCTTAATAATAATGGAATTCAATTGACTGACTAAGTGACTTCATCTCATTCAAGTCCCTTTATTATTCAACTTTCAAGTTTCAATATCGCATTATTAAAATCAAATTTAAGACAAGTTTTTCTTTAAATCAAAAGTCTTCCTGATACACAGACAAGTCTGAATAAATCCCTTTAAACCTTGATGACTCTCCATATTGACCAATCATTGTGTCACATGATACAGCAGGTATAAAGTTTTCAGAGCCTATCTAGAGGTAGTTTAATGTTGGAAGTCATTTGTAGATTGTGCATGTTACATTGAGGTTAAAATACTTTTGTTGTTGCACTGTGGACACTTGGCTATGAAAGTGACAACACATCTATGTTATATCATTAAGGGAGTATAGGTTTATATTTAAGTAAAATACATGTGCTCTATATTACTTTATTGAAAGTTTGTAAACAAAATGGCGACAAAGTCTGATAGAGTTTTCTTCTTCGGTTGTGTATCATGCAAGAAAAACAAGAATATCGAAGAATATGCAGTGTATTACTGTGAAAAATGTCAACAGTGTTTTTGTAGACAGTGCTGTGAGCTACATCATGACTATTTGTTTAGTGAACATGTAAAGTATAACCGACTAAATATGAGGAACTGGCCAGTCTCAAAGGAGTTGGAGGCTGTTATACTTATGTGTGAAATACACACTCATAAACAACTAGAGACGTTCTGCAAAGATCACAGTCAGCTGTGCTGCTCAAAATGTGTTTCCTTAAGTCACAGGTATTTTAACATTAAAAATCCTTAAAACAACATAATTTGAGGTATTTCTTATTTGTCAGACTAGTTATCTTTTGCTCGGGTCCATTTATTCGTCAGGAATTAATCAAAGCGCTGAAGGCACTAAAGATGTTCGCTATTGCATTATTTAACACGCAATTCATTTTTCAAAATCAATCGCAAGTTTGAAATGAACACACGTCATTCAACTTTATAAAGTGTGTGTCATAGCGCAGTGGTCAAGTTTTGTGTGCACTTTTTATCATCCTTATTATTTCATAGAAATAACTTAGACAAAATAAAAACAACATGCTTTTTGGACGTTCTGAAAGCATAGAAAGTATGATGAATGGTAATGAGAACTTAATATAAAGAAAATTTGCAGTCACCATCATATTAAAGGAATATATTTTCTAATATCAAATAACTATCTCACCAAGAATATAAATTCATAATGAAAGTTCCGTGTACAAAACTTTTGATTTTTGACACCATATACAAATTCAAAATACACAATAATCTTCGTATCTTGTATATGGAGGAATAAAAGTATACAGTCAATCTTGTGGATGCGACCATTTGTATTAAGCGACCTTTGTCTTATGCGACCATTTTGAAATCCCACGGAGCTTTTTCGCTATATAATGATATTGTATTCAGCGACTTTTGTCTTACGAACCAGCGACCGCTGATTTCTATGTATTTTGATGTCCAAATCTTGAATTAAGCGACCACTAGGAGGTAAAAGTGGTTAATGTATTGATCTTTCAGGGACAAATCCGTGTTAATTGTTTATCTAAGCTGATAAGATGTACTGTTACACCGCTGCTTTGTTTTCACACCAACCATTATGATTATGCTTTGTCTCGTTGACCGGTTCTGACCGGTATTGTTGTAGACTGCATATCAATTTATTGAGTTCAATAATAGAGGAACGTTTTACGCACAGTTTACAGCTTAAAAAGTTTACTATGTGGAACGTTAAGAGACAACGCCGATTTTTCTTGAGTATAGATAACAGGTGCAGAAACAATGCACTGTATGCGACAAACATTTCCTGAGAAGTGCGGAATATAAACTATTAATCTGTCGAAATCCGTACATTACCAATTTGTTATTATGCTAATTAGTAGATATTTGTTAGCCAATCACATTGTTATTTACTTAATGAATTTTCCAACCAGGTCTGTTTGTTTGTTTTCAATTGAAGTGTTTTAATTTTTTCAGCTCATTATGTATCATAATCGAGTCAGATTTCCTTAAGCGTACATGCAGAAATTTAAATGTCAAGACGAAAAGTTTTAACGTTGAACGAGAAAATTCCGGTTTTGGAATTGTCAAAGAGTAAAAGTGCACGTAAAATTGCAGATGAGTTTGGAGTCGGTAAAACTCAAATTCAGAACATTCTTAAGCGTAAAGCCGAGGTGCTTGAAAACATGGAAAATTATGTGTCAGGTGAGAAAAAACGCGAAAAATATTTCCTTGTCTATGTTGTTTTTGCAAATAAATATGTAAACACAATTCATTTATAATATATGATAATTTATAATAAGTGAAAAAATAAAACACATTATAAATAAAATATTGTTTATGTATTGTGTTTATATTCATTTTATTATAAAAGTTAAAATCATTGTGGACAAAAGAGATTATCCTTTATATAGATTAAAATTGAGGGTAAGCATTCTTCCAGAATGGCCTTTTTTATTTAAAGACCATTTTATTAAGAGACCACTTTTGATTACTCCCTTGAGTGGCCTCTTAATACAAGATTGCTGTTTATGCTTTACTTGTTACCCGAGCAGTTCACACAGTGTCAACAACGCTGACATAAACATAGGTATAGAGCACTAATGCTCTTTTAGGTGTAGCTGTTTTACTCAGTTTTCATCTTAGTGACTTTTAAATAACGCCAACAGACACGCATGAATATTTTCGAATATTTAATAAGCTGATTCGAGATACAACCTCTAAATTTTTGTAACATCACTGCGTATGTGCTCAATTCAGTGTAAGGATTTCCGGACTACTCTCAGTATGCTCAAACGACACAAATTGTTGCCCTGTTACAATTACGCGTAACAATCCATCTTGCAGAATTTCACTTTCGCCTCCAAGATATGAAAACAATCATTAGCGAAATAGTATAGTGTCATGATAAGAGAAAATCGTTTATTTATCATACCACAATGTTTACCGTACTTGGTCAGCACGTCTGGAAATCATTCCTTAATGTGTGGATAGGCTGCCATTATTAACAAGTTTGCTATTTTGAATTCAATTTTGTATCAGAAAGCATTGTTCTTTAATGTGGCATTTTCAATTCGCAATTAGATTTGTAATGACCCTCGTCATGTGAAAATGGGTCTTATTCCATATGCGCCCATCATATTAATAGCCCACTCAGCTATCTCTCCTTCTGGTAAGGAGAAACATAACATATTGAGTGATTTTATAGCGAACAGCATCGCCTATGGCCTGCCTGTGCAAAAGCACATGTTGGGTTTAACAAAAGCTTGCCGAAACGCATAAGACCCATTTTCGCATGATGGGGCTATTGACATGTGATTTAAATGTTTCGAATGAAAACTGCGTTTAAATTTAGATTTTAAATTCTAGATTTTGAGGTCACTAGGTCAAAGGTCAAGGTCACCGTGACCCGAAATATTAAAATTGTTTTTGGATGATAACTTAAGAACGCATACGCAACCAACAGGGCGAACTCTGAACAATATAACTGAAGCAACTGGTCTGTAATCCTAAATCTATAATTATCAGTCCAATGAAACATAATCATTTGAGTAAAATAAAGTGGATCAGTAAAAATATTATCAGAATATGAGATTTTTTTTTGTATATTTTGTATATTAAATATTGTGTTAATGTTTAATTTTGTTGATTAATATAAATATAAGCAGGACAGGGGAGGTAATACACTTTTATATCTTTCTTATATATAGGGGAAACAAATGCAATAAGTTTAAATTTCATGTTTAATAAATAGAGGATATTTGTTAATGTCAGTGTGAGATTATTTGTTATTTTTTCATTGTCCCTTGACATATTGCTTTTATATATTGCATACTTGTTCACCCCCAACCTCACCCCCCCCCCATTTTTTTTAAACGTCATTTAATAAATTACCACACCCCACATTATACCCCCTCTCACCCCCCACCCCCCCTACCTCCCACCCCCCAAATTTTTTTTTTTTTTAAACATCTAATAAATCAATAAACCCCACATTATACCTCCCTCTCACCCCCACCCCCCTACCCCCCACCCATCAAAAAATAAATAAACAATTTAAACATCTTATAAATTACCACACCCCACATTTTACCCCCTCTCACCCCCAATGCCGCCTACCCCCACCCCCCCCATTTTTTTAAACATCTAATAAATTAATACACCCCACATTATACACCCCTCTCACCCCACCCCCCTACCCTCTCATCACCCCCCAATTTTTTTTTTAAACATCTAATAAATCAATAAACCCCACATTATACCTCCCTCTCACCCCCCACCCCCCTACCCCCCACCCATCAAAAAAAAAATAAACAATTTAAACATCTTATAAATTACCACACCCCACATTTTACCCCCTCTCACCCCCAATGCCGCCTACCCCCACCCCCCCCCATTTTTTTTAAACATCTTATAAATAACCACACCCCACATTATACCCCCCTCTCACCCCCACCCCCCCCTACCCCCCACCCACCCCCCCCCCCAATTTTTTATAAACATCTAATTAATTACCCCAGCCCACATTATACCCCCCTCTAACTCCCCCTACCCCCCCTACCCCCCCACCCCGTAAAACATTTTTTTATAAACATCTTATAAATTACGACACCCCCACATTATACCCCCCTCACTCCCCCCCTACCCCCAAACACCCCCATCCCCCCCCCATTTTTTTTTTAAACATCTAATAAATTACTACACCCCACATTATACCCCTCTCACCCCCCCTACACCCCCCATCCCCCCCCCCAATTTTTTGTTTTTGTTTTTCGAACGTCTTATAAATTACCAAATCCCACATTATACCCCCTCTCACCCCCCCTAGCCCCCACCCCCCCCAAATTTTTTTTAAACATCTAAAATTACCCCACCCCACATTATAACCCCCTCTCACTCCCCCCTACCCACCCCAGCCCCCCCCCAACATCTAATTAATTACCCCACCCCACATTATACCCCCCTCCCACCCCTATACCCCCCTACCCCCCCCCCCCAATTTTTTTTTTATTTTTATATTTTTTTTATTTTGAAAGATCGTCTAATAAATTATTGAATATGAACAATTTCCCCATGATGGCTTACGTTATACTGTCAAGCACTCGAATAGTCGAGCGCGCTGTCCTCTGACAGCTCTTGTTAGGTCACAAGGTTAAAGGTCAAGGTCACAGCGATTCAAAATAGTTAAATAGTTTCCGGATGATAACTCAAGAATGCTTACGCCTAGGATCATGAAACTTCATAGGTACATTGATCATGACTGGCAGACAGGGTTTTTTTTTGTTCCCAATCCCAAAAAGTATACTTTTTTCCCAAAATGTGGCAAAAAATTCCCAAATTGCAAAAAAAAAAAGAAATTTTTTTTTTTTTTTTTTTTTTTTAAAAGAAGTCTAATGTGTATTTTATCTCAAATTCAATTACATCTAACAAAGTATTATATGATTTTGTTCTTTTAATTTGAATGATTATAAAGTGTTATATCAAATTTAGTATTTCCCTAATCAGTGGACTTTTCATGTGGAAAAAAAGGCTAATAAATTTATTTTCCCAATTTCATGAAAATGCCCAGGGGTTCCACTGGCCCAAAAAAAGTTGTCCCCTTTTTTTTCGCGGCGCGAAAGTGTCAGTCATTCCGACCTTTTAATTATGACAATCGTCTAAGAAACCTTACAACATCAATGTCATTGACTATATTATTACTTTTAAAAGTATGTAAATACATAAATAATAATAAGTAACTTCATAAGTCTTAATAAGCTTTATTTATACATAAAAACATTGGTTTGCACATGATAAACAATCGCATATAACCAAACTTATCTAATAATGTTAACATCAATGGAACAGTATGCTGCATACATTTTTTATAAAAATTTATTTAAACATACAATCACACAAATGTACATCATCTGGAAGGGAAAAAATTCAAACATCAGTAAATAAAGCCTCTCAATTAAATTGTTTAACACTTACATTTCAGAAAATAAAACATCTAAATTTAATTGTTTAACAGTTACATTTGGTCATTTGGCTTATATGATGCACATAAACTGAAAGGGAAAAAAATGATACACATCTGAACGACAAACATCTCAATTTAAATTAACACCGCCTTATATATCGTTATAATCATTGATCTTTGTGCCAGTTTGTCCTAAGTGTTACATAATTGAGTGTTCTTTATCATAAAAGAACCGTTAATCCGATAATAACCCCCATAAAACTTGACAATAGCAGTAAAAACACCGACTGTAACACTTTCACGCTTCCGTGATTTCAGTGAACTCTACACTGTAGGTCGCTTACATCGTCGTAAATCAATATTTACAACTGACAAACGCTGGCTGCTTATGCTCGGTCGCATGCTTTTCGACTCGCAGTACATTTTCGGATAGGATTTTACCGATTTTTTTAAATTCGCCACTTTAAAAAAATTGGAGCCACTTAAAATAAAATTAGCGCCTTTTGGTGCCAATGGCGATCGACAGCGGAACCCCTGAATGCCGATAAAATTCCCAATTCCAAAGCCATGGGCTATCTTCCCAAAAAGTGGGGAAAAAACCCTGCAGATGACCCCTTTTGATTTTCAGGTCACAAGGTAAAAGGTCAAGGTCACAGTGACTCGAAATAGTACAATGGTTTCCGGATGATATCTTACATTAGGTCAAAGGTCAAGGTCACAGTTACAAAAAAACGTATTCACACAATGGCTGCCACTACAACTGACAGCTTATACGAGGGGCATCCATGTTTTACAAACAGCCCTTGTTTTTATCTACTCACACTCATGTGTGGTTTGACAATGCTAACACATATTCCATGCAGTGAATATGCAACTTAAAAATGAAAAACACAACACAATAGTTTAACTTTTGTTGAATTGTATTTATTTATTTAGAAAAGTAAATTGCAAACTTTATTTCAAAGTCAGCATATACGCCGACTACATTTTTAAAAGATAATTATGCCCCCCTTCGAAAAAGCGAGGGTATATTGCTTTGCACATGTCGGTCGGTCTGTCGGTAGGTGGTTTCAGGATGATAACTCAAGAAAGCTTGGGTCTAGGATCATGAAACATCATAGGTACATTGATCATGACTCGCAGATGACCCCTATTGATTGTGAGGTATCTAGGTCAAAGGTCAAGGTCATGGTGACCCGAAATATTAAAATGGTTTCCGGAAGATAAGTCAAGAACACTTATGCCTAGGATCATGAAACCTCATAGGTACATTGATCATGACTCGCAGATGACCTGTATCGATTTTGAGGTCACTAGGTCAAAAGTCAAGTTCACGGTGACCCGAAATAGTAAAATGGTTTCCGGATGATAACTGAAGAACGCTTATTCCTAGGATCATAAAACTTGATAGGTAGATTGATCTTGACTCGCAGATGACCCCTATTGATTTTCAGGTCACTAGGTCAAAGGTCAAGGTCACAGTAACCCAAAATAGTAAAATGGTTTCCGGATGATTACTCATGAACGCTTATTGCTAGGATCATGAAACTTCATAGGTACATTTATCATGACTGGCAGATGACCGCTATCGATTTTCAGGTCAAAAGGTTAAAGGTCAAGGTCACAATGACAAAAAACATATTCCCACAATGGCTGTCACTACAACGTTGAGCCCATATGGGGGGCATGCATGTTTTACAAACAGCCCTTGTTATTGTTTTAAATATATTTAATATAATATATTTAGTTGTTTTCCGTTTTAGCAATTATAAAGCATTTTCGAGGTTGCCTGTAGTAATTGATGAACTCATATCCTTGTCTATGTATTGAGAACTGTGAAAATAACAAGCTAAACCTTCTACTAACCTTCTACTATTGCGTCGCTAGCACCTGTAAATACAAAAGATCGCCGCTATCTGTTGAGAACCAAATAACGTTTTCCAGAAATACCCGTTGTAGTAGCATGAACGAGGTTACAAAACAGGTCATTCGTATTATTATTATAAATTGTTTATGATATTCGGGTTCAGAGATTTTGAAACATTTTTTGTTTTTGTCTATCGTATCGCTTAAGTTATTGTTGAACTTATGTTCAAAGTTTTATTAATTGAGAATGTAAATAAGCGTTCACTTTTCCCGAATCTATTTATAGCCTCAATTAACGACCTGTACTACGTCATTGAGGTGTATGTGAGAGCGTTACCTATTGCGTTGTTATCGCCCGTGGACGTTCCTTTGTTTATCGACTATTAATAGCCTCATATTATGAATGGACTGAGCAAAAATACTACGTCATGAAGACGCTGCAGAAACTGGACAATTTTATTCATTCATAAACAATCTCCTCCGCGACATGTACAATACGATCATTGTTTATTGATTCTTTTCTATAAAAGCACTGTTCTAAACTATTGCATTGAACACGATATTAATATCATGTTTCCATTTGTGAATGAATATAATTGGAGAACTCATACCTCTTGCATAAATGAAACAACTCTTTCTCGCGCGGATACGCGTAGTAAGCGGGTATTGGGCTCCTAGTAGCTAAGACGTATCGACCTGAATTTTAGACTAACCACCTTAGACGGTCGCTTAGCGACCATCAAAAAATGGTCCTATGGTTTATACAGGCGTTAATAGTTAAATAACTAACAATGTAGGGTATGTTGTATTGTGTTTACATAAACTCTGCTAATGACGCTTCTTGGTTTAAATTTGCTATGTACAGTAGTCTTATGGTTTTTATAATAGTAATAGATTTGTGGCCAGGCTTCAAATTATGACAATCAGTTCATACAACGTAGGTAGTATGGCACATTGTAGGGTGACTGTAGGATTATTAAAATAAAGAAGACTGAGTGTTTGTTCCAGGCCCTCATTGCGTGGCTCTTCGCCATTCCGCCATTTTGAAGCGCCACTTTGCCCTTTTTAAAGGCAAATGCCACCATGCATCCTAATAGATAACATCTTAATTGCCTCAGAGTTCAACTATGACGCTCCGACTGTGATTGATTTTATTCATAGGTGTGCACGTCTAATCGAGTATTTCAATTGAGTAAATCCATTTTTGTCTGGATTTTCTGTTTAATCTTCGTAAAGTAAAATAACTGGTTCATTAGTGACTTATCTAAAGGATCGTTATTATAGTCTATAAGAGCCAGTGGGTGAGTTGAACTTAATGAAGGAAATGTCAATTTTCAAATCATTCGTGATATAATTTTTTATTTAAATGCACACAAAAACAACATGTTTCCCATGCTCAAGACAAGACTTTATAAATGACCAACATATAAATTTTTGCTTTTTATCTTGACAAAGGACACACAAAGTAGCTTCAAAATTTAAGCTACAATTAACTTGTTACCATGGCGTTAACATAAATGGCGTGTTTCCAATTACATATTTAAGTATGCTCATTTGAGAACTCATAACAAAATACAGTTTTGTGCAATGAATTCAATTATACTTTTTATTTGCTAAATCACTTTTCGTGTCAAAATATTTGTTTTTTATGATATATTATGCACAATTTTCACGAGGATAACACCCGTTGGCAATCATCAGTCTCTGAAGTAAGGGGCTGTCCATAAAGTATGGCACGCTTTTCTTTACCATTTTTAATCCCCCCCCCTCACCCCATGTCACAAACTGTCACAAAATCTTGGACCCCTTCTAAAGTATGTCACATACTCACACTTTCGAACATATTTTTTTTAATTAATAACTTTTACAGATTTTATCTTTAACACAATTCACTATTAAACAATATTAAAATTTCACTTGGGGACTTTCACATTATTAAAATGACTTCATTACTAGAATAGTTGATTGTCAACAGTTGTCACAGTTTTTCATTGAATAACATGTTAAATTAAAAAATGTTCACTTTGGACATCATCCATGCATGGTGAAGTGAAGTGTTCATCCATAGTTATGACTGGCATCTATTCAATGAATATTATTTACTTATTAAATCTGTGTGGATGTTGTGCTAAGGTGCCTTTTAAAATTCGAACAACACATTCAGAAGATACGCAATTCGTCTTATTTTGACAAAAAACTAATTCAAATTCAAATTATTTTTTTTGAAAATTATTTTGAAATTCTACTTAAGAAATAATAAATATATTTTTTTAAGAAATGTGTGACATCACACATTGGCCTGACCCACCCCCTCCCCATGTCACAAACTGTCACACTTTCTAACACCCACTCCCTCCACCTGGAGCGTGACATACTTTATGGACGACCCAAACTGGTCACGATTTTATCATGGATGATACATACCAT
The DNA here is from genome assembly GCF_020536995.1 of Dreissena polymorpha. Taxonomy (NCBI): domain Eukaryota; kingdom Metazoa; phylum Mollusca; class Bivalvia; order Myida; family Dreissenidae; genus Dreissena; species Dreissena polymorpha. Next base: position 100,332,012 of record NC_068360.1, on the reverse strand, counting down.
ATACATGTAGCATAGCCAACAAACCTCCACAAAATCCCTGAAATTATTGATTTTCTTTCAGAAAATGCAAAAAAGTAACACTTAACTCAGCCAAGAAGCAGGCAGCAGAAGTACAAGAACTGTTTGAGAAACTCCTGATCAATATGAGAAAACTGAGGAAACTGCAGAGTTGCTGTGAGTCTGGAATCCAGGATCTGAAGAGTTCATACCAGGGGCAAGAACTCATGGTACACAAAATGAACAACAAAATTAAATCCACTATGGCCAAAATTGTGAGGAGAACTTTAAAGAAAATACCTAAAGTTGAGCAAAACAAAATCCATGAATTAATGCATTCCACTTTGTTTCATATAGAAAATATTACTTTAAATGAAGCAAAAATTACACTATCAAGTCTTGAAGATTCTCTCAAGACTGGCGTTGAAACCTGCATCCGTCATCATCATGAATTAAAAGCACTCCATGAACTCCTTCTATACAGCAGTGACAACAACAACAAGAAACTCTGTATTATAGCTAGTCGAAAATGCATTGACAAAATACAACAAGTTGAATCATACCTGGATGAGAACAGTGTTAAACTTGAATGTTCGGTATTACAACAGACTATACAAGGCACTGAGCAGTACATTGTCAGATTGTCAGGTCTGAGAAGGCTGAAAGAGAGTATGAAAGCTCACACTGACATTGAACAGTACTTGTCTAAACTGTCAGGTCTTGTGAGAGTTGTAGGTCCTAACTATGTGTTTACTGTCCAGGGAAAGTCTGAGCACACTGTGAGAATACCAAGTGATTCAAAATCATGCTCTATCACAGCCATCTGTGTTCTCCCAGATGGGCAAGTGCTTCTTGCAGACAGAGATAATAAGACGGTCAAGCTGCTGAACCAGCAGTACCGTGTGGTGAGCCACTTGGATGTGAGGGCTGAGTCACAGGACATTTGTCAGATCACACCCAGTGGGGTTGCAGTGGCTATGACTTATAGAAACATACAGTTTATCACAGTCATCCAGGGCCAACTCGCTCTTGGCAAGATGTTTCAGTTACAACATAGATGTACAGGTATTGCCCACAACCAGGGTGACCTTTATATCAGCTCTGGTACTGCTCTGTACAAGTTCACATTGAGTGGCAAATATGTCTGCAGACTTTATAAAGATACATCAGCTTATGATACAGGTAAGAATCATGGTGGATTCATCCTAATAACATTAGGCCAGCATTATTTTTTTTACGGGAAATTTTCAAAAAAATTGAGAGGGGGGATAAATAAATAAAATAAAAATAAAATCATGAAAAGTAAGCAGTCTACCAAAAAAATAAAAATAAAACTGTTTAAACTGATTATTTTTTTTATTTTTGAAAATTTAAAATTAAGCCAATTTAACCTCATGTATACTCGCATTAACCTTTAAGTGTTTTATATATCTTATTACACTGTTGTAGAAGCTTTTTATAATAATAGTAAACATATTTTTATATATATGTATATGTAAAAGCACCTTTCGCATGTATTATACTATATTGCTTCAATAGAGACCATTAACCACGCCAGGTGTGTAGTGTATTATTGTGATCGTTAAACTTTTGTTGAGTGTTAATCATATGTATGTTTATAACAAATATAGCATGCATTTGACTTAAATAATAAAGAATTGAAAACTTTTAAAATTGTTTAATAGCTTTAAATAACAACCAACTTTGTAACTTTCGTCCATGGGTGGAATATGCACACTAAAAATTACTATTTAATATACAACAGACTTGCTTTACATCATAATAATTTGTATCAATCATGAGAAAAAATGAGCCACATAACAGGAAATTGGACCTTGGGGTGATTGCGACTATTTTTGCTCCAAAAGAGCAGTCCGATCAGGATCCAAACTGTTCGATATAGTTGTCATTCAGTCAGTACTTCTTTTTGAAAAATTTCCGGTAAAAAAAATAATGCTGGCCTAATGTTATCAGGATGTGTAAATCAGGGATCATATTTTCCCGCAACATCAATCGGTCTGGATATAAATGGGGATGAGTATCCGAAATCATGACAAATTACTATAAAATATATACCATTGATTTTGCCATTCATGAAGGTGGTATAATACCTGTACAAGTAAAATTCCCTTAGGCATTTTTTTAAATGGAACGAGTTTTCTCAACTGGTTTTATCATTTGATATTTCATTGTTGTTTCGTGTGCTGTTTTATCAGACTTTTTTATCGTTGTCAATATTATTAATCTGTGTAAGTCTATACCGATGATTTAAATTGTTGTCGACTCGATACTAGCTTACAAACATGCACTGAACCAAACAAATGTCTGTGCGTAGGTTGGCTACTGACAACAAACCAAATAATTAAGAAATAATTTGTTGTCAAATAACCCACGGGCGATAGTTTAGATGCGTAGGGATTTAATCACGATAGCGAAGCATTTGAAACCACGCATCTAATTTTCCGGTCGTGAGTTATTCAACAACAAGGTATAAAGTACACGAATTATTTCAATTCTAACACGGTTTTACTAAAGATTTATTCAATGTATATTATTTTTCTTGTGTACTATTTTATGTGAAGTTCCGCGCATAAAAATAACTTTCGGCTGTTCTGTCGATCAGATCCGCAACTTTCATTCATAATTATATTACCCGATTATTACGCTGGTGGAAAATGTATCAGCATGTTTTGTTTAGTTACAGCGCGTGCATTCAGACGCGTCTTTTTGGAAGCGTCTTTAAATCGCTGTTCACAAGATTTTGATTCTTGGCCTGACGTGCAATAAACAGGTCCTGACCGGTTTAGAGACTGCAGCAAATGGTTTATCACACCTAATCGAGATAAGAATGTCATTAGGGTGTGTTAGCATGTACACTGTGTAATCGATTTCATGACATGGGAATTTTAATAGCAAACAGAATCGGACCGACTGTTTGGGATTTTCAATCGGTCTTTCATGACCCCAATCGGTCTAGGACCGACAAAACCGAAAATAATATGATCTCTGGTGTAAATAATGTTTTCATACTGCAAGATTTGTACTGCAAGGAATGCAAATAAATTTATTACACCTCAGGCTCTGTTGATAAATGTGCTCAGGGTCCTTGTTTGGCCGTTTTTGGGGCCGAAATTCGGCCCCATACCAACCTTAAAATAGTATGAATAAAGCTGGGGTCAACGCCTTGGAACGGTCAATGCAAAGTATTGGGGGTTTAAACCTGGTTATAGAGTGTTCAACCTCACACTTGGCCCAGAAGGAATGTAGTTGACAATTGTTAATAGTTTTATTTGATCGTTTGTCAAAAAGTTGTAACTCTGTTACTCTTGTATCTTCAATGCAATTGAGTAATAAAATAGTAATTAAATTTAATGCATTTTAATTCCCTTTTATTATTGTTTAATTTGAGTTACAATGCCATGACGTTAAATTTTATTTACACTTAAATGTATTATGAATATTGCTGGGCCAAGTGGGAGGTTGCTTTGCATTGACCGTTCCAAGGCGGTGACCCCAGCTTTATCCATATTTTATGTTTATGTTGGCTTGTATTGTGCTGTATTGTGCTGTTTTGTACTGTTTGGGCAATCGGTCACTTGCCTTAAATAAAGGACCAACTAATTGTTTTAATGAAAATTCAATACTGCTCCAGCAGCTGGAGTTTCACTTTTTTATATTGATGTTGAAGTGGTTTTATTATATACAAATAGAATGCAGGTCGTTAGAACATGTATGCGGCCATTTGCAATGTTCAAAAAGTGTTATCTAATGCGTGATTGGCTGTTGCTATACACATGTGTGCTGGTTTCTCTATTAAAATTGTTTTCTTATGCGTGATTGGCTGTTGCTATATATACTCGTGGACTGGTTTACTACATTAAATAATTATTATCGGAAAATAACCTACCTCCAGTTGAAAAAGTGTGCCAGTCCGCAGATTAATCATAAGCTATTTATATAAACTTTCGTTTTTGATTTTCGGAAAATAGAGTAGTTTTGTTTTCAAAAAAAATACCACGGAAATTTTACTTGTCCCCGGACAAGTCAGCTTTCAAAAACTGCTTGTCCGGAAGGGGAAATAGACGACTCAGACAACTCGGACAGCATATTTCAGAACCCCTGATAAATATAAATAATATAATCATTCTCCGAAACTCCAAGGCTCTTTGGTTTGTTGCGTTGCATGCCAACCATATAGTGGTTCTTTGCTAAGTTTCCTCAAAGCATGTCTCCCTGGTCAAAACTGTTTGTGCTTCTTATTTATACTGATTTATATAGATTAATGTCTTTGATAATCCCTAACAACACAGACACGCAAGGCTCAGGGGTTCAATATTTGGTGTGTAACATGTTAGTGTTTTTTCTTCTTCTAGGTGTGATCAAATCATACATTTGGAGTTAAAAATAACCGGTCCTTGTTTCACATGCTTAATATTTACTTATATAATAAAGAGTTAAACAATATTATTCTCTCAAAACGCATGGGTTAGGTGATAATTATTTTGTATGTGACATTGTATGGTGGTAATCTTCGTAGTTTTTGTATCATGCCCATTGGCTTCACATTAACCCCAACAAAATATTGAGGTAAAAGACACAATATACCTAGAAACCTAGATTTATTTCATTGAACATTTTCTTAAGTGAAAGCCGTATAAAGAATTAAATAGCACATGTAGCAAGGATTTAAATTGTTGTAGTAGAATTACTCTGCTGACTGTATATAACTAACTAGCAAGATTAATTATATATAGAACACAACTTTTGAACTACTGTATGTAATTGTATACTTTAAAATAGTATTTTACTTTAAAAATTTCGTAAAAAAGACTCACAGTATTGTCAAAATAAAAAGGTGTGAACTTTTGCACATATTATTTTGTTCCTCTCTTATTCACAGTTTAAGTTCAAATGAAAATTTCTATGGAAAGTGTTGTCTGTATTATTTTAAGGAGAAACAGCAATAACATGTTTTGGATATATAATAAACAGAGAGAGCTATATAAATGTGAAGATAATAATAACCCTTGGAACAAATACATAGAGCCGATTGAGCACCAGGGCCCTTGCTACACTTTGGGGGATTGGGGCCGGGGCCCTTAGAGGGGGGAATTTCACATCTTTTTCGGCGAAAAGGGGAATTTTACAAGATCTTTTCACCAATCATTCAACACTTAATATTGCCCTATTTTAATGCAATTTACATAAATATAAATTTAATCAAAGGTTTTTAGCAAGATACCAGCTGGCAACATAGGTATAAAAGTTAAAAAAAAATAAAAAAATTGTTTTGGAGGGTGGAATTTTTAAGTGAAATAGGGGAAACAAGTATACTATTTTAAGGTGGGAATGGGGCCGAAAAAACGGCCAAACGAGGGCCCTGAGCACATTTATCAACAGAGCCTGAGGTGTGATAAATTTATTTGCATTCCTTGCAGTACAAATCTTGCAGTATGAAAACATTATTTACAGTTGATAGATCATCATATTTCGGCTAAATAATAACTCATTTTCGAAAAATAATGTCAAGAAAAATAAATAAAACTTTCTTGTGACTTTGACGGACATACAAACATCGGGAGCCAATGTTATATTCTTCAGAAGCTGTGTTGCATACTTTTTTTTATAAATAAAGAAAAATATGAGTGGGTGGGGAATGGGATTATTGATGCACGTACCTGTGGTTTAGTCATAATGTTCATTATAAAGAAACATAAAGTACCGGTAGTACTTCTTGGACATTTTTGGGATGTTGATTTTTATCTATAAAAATATTACAGGATATGCATTTTAATAAATATGCATATTTATTAAACCTACCCAAATTGTTTAAACACACCGAAAGTAATCAATGGTGACACCTCTGAAAAAACTCTTTTTTTTTTAATTTCGTATCACATAATATGGGCATGATATCAATTATGGTGTTCTGAAGATTAACTTTCATAATTGAAATTGTTTCTGCTCCGTTTTCAATTAATTTGATTTTAAAATATGCTACATTTGTCTCATTGTTAATGTCCGTCATTTCAGAAATGCAATATGAAAATCATTTGTTAATACTCACCAATTGGCTAATAGCGTGTGGTATTGGCTGCAATAGCCAATGAAAATCGCTGAGGCTTTACAAGTCGACTTGGCACAACAAAACAGCCCGTATTATAAACAAATTTTGAACAACACTTTGGCAATCTCTGCAATTTTTTTTTCTAGTTTTGGATAAAATACCAGGTCTGCGGGTGAAATGTAAATAAAAAAAACTTTTATTTGTATTTGTCGAAAAATAGGGTCGGGCGCTCCCGTAAAACAAATAATTAAAAAAATGCTGGCCTTAGAAGCACATAGAAGTATATATACATGTATATATATATATTATATATATTTGACATAGAGCAATAACCAAGACCAGCCTAGCCAAATAAGCAAAACAAAGCAAATGATAAAGCAAAATGATAAGCAACTAATAGTAATAAATGATAACTGAGAGATTTGCGCTAATCTAAACCGTAAGCTTACAAATTAATGAAGACAATTAAAGACATAAAATAAGCATGGCAAAGAGGTTATTAAGCACATGGTAGTATACAAATATATGACAGAGCAATAACCAAGACCAGCCTAGCCAAATAAGCAGAACAAAACAAAACAAAAACATTGATCATTATCTTCATACAATGATACACTATATTAATTATCAAAAATAATTATTATCTATCTATCCAAAGTGCAAACTTACGATATGTTCCCATAATTAGCTATTTCATTTGATTACACATTTAACATAAACATACACGAAACTTTAAATGTGTTTGTAGATTAACACTTGCTTTTCATCACCATTTCGGCCTTTGTTTACATTTTAGTGGAGTGATGCTATCTGCGTAAATGGGCATGCAAATTGTTCTCATAATTGTTATTAAATATCTCGATAAATTAACAATATATGCAGTTTTTAAAGGTAACTCCTTAAAAAATCATGCTTCCATGAAAGAGCGTAAAATTACTTCGATGTGTTTCGCCAAGATTTCTGGAATTTATTGAGCCCGCTGCAGAGATGTTGTATGTTGAGGCACGAACAACAACTGTGCTAGGAGAATGTCTTTCTAGATGTAAATGTTTTGTTCCTCCCAAAAAGAGTTAATTTATTAAGTAAGTGCCTTATTCGTCTGCTTGCTTTAAGATTCTGATTTCATTTCCAGTCGGTTAATATTAATGCTTTTTACTGATAATGATTTAATCACGTGAAATTTAATTGCTTGGATTATGAAAAGTTTCGATGAGTGTCTCTTTTATTTTTGTTCTTCATACATAGAGATACAATTAAAATTAGGAATAATTGTGGTAAAAGTGGAAAATTCTAAAAATGAGCAATATCTCTGTATCCCTTAATTTTTAGAAATGTCTGCAAAATTATGTAATTAGATATATGCTCATTTATAATGAACCAACAAAGTTTCCAACAGTTTTTTTACAGATACCTGAAGTGTTTCATTTTGATATCAAAGAAATACACTTATAAATTCATATGGGAACAGTAACAATAAAAACTATTTTCATATTATTCTATAAGTCTTTGTTGGTTAATTATATAAACACATGACCAATTGTTTAGTTTTTAATCAAGTGGACTGTTGTGATAAATATATCAATCTATACTTATATGGCCTGTGATATATGTGATTTGAAAGTATATGTTACTGTCACATGTGACTGTACAAAGCACTCAAAGAACATCAATACAATGAAAAGATACAACTCATTCAAAATTAACAAATGTTTTATCTATCAATACAGTACTTGCAATGAAGAGTTTTTATTTTTATTTTATTGCATCACAATTCAAATAGTTTTCAGTTTTTCAGAACATAACTCGTAGGCAAATTCAATCGATGTCAAAAACAAAGAATTAAAAATATCGAAAGTTGGGAAGTCCAATTCTGATGAAATTTCTCTGGAATGTTCCTGGGGTAAACCTCTTTCAAATTTGTTCAAAATATGCCCCTGAGGTAGAATTTGACCCTGCCCAGGGGGTCACAAATTAAAAAAATTCTTAGATAAGGCCTATTTTGTAAAAACTTTCAAAATCTTCTCGTCCATAACTATTGGGCAAAGGGCTATCAAATTTAGTATGTAGAGACATCTAATAGTCCTCTACCAAATTTGTTCAAATTATGCCCCTGGGGACAAATTTGACCATTCCCCAGGGGTCACAACATTGAACATAGGCTTATATAGGGTCTATTTTGTGAAAACTTTACAAATCTTCTCGTCCATAGTGCTACCAAATTCGGTATGTAGTGGTATCTTATAGTACTCTACCAAGTTTGTTCAAATTATGCCCCTGGGAACAAGTTTGATCATGCTCCGAGGTTCAGAAAATTGAACATATGCTTATATAAGGCCTATTGTGGGATTTTTTTTAAATCTTCTTGTCCATAACCCTATGGCATAGGGCTACCAAATTTGGTATGTAGTGACATGTAATAGTTCTCTTCTTAGTTTGTTCAATATGCCACTGGGGTCAAATTTAATACTGCCCCGGGGGTCACAAAATTGAATATATGCTTATAAAGGGCTTGTCAATAACCATTTGGCCTAGGGCTACCAAATTTGGTATGTAGTGACATCTTATAGTCCTCAACCAAGTTTATTTATATTATGCCCCTCGGGTCAAATTTGACGCTGCCCTGGGGTCACAAAATTGAACATACGCTTATATGGAGCCTATTTTGTGAAAACTTTAAAAATATTCTTGTCCATAAACATCAGGCCTAGGGCTATCAAATTTGGTATGTAGTGACATCTTATAGGTGTCTACCAAGTTTGTTCAAATTTTATCCCTTGGGTCAAATTTGACTGTGCCCTGGGGTTACAACGTTGAACATAATTATGCTTATATCAGGTCTATTTTGTGAAAACTTAAAAAATCTTCTTGTCCATAACCATCCGATCTAGGGCTGTCAAATTTGGTATGTAGTGACATCTAATAGTCCTCTACCAAATCTGTTCAAATCTTATCCGGGGTCAAATTTGATCCTGCCCCGGGGGTCACAAAATTAAACATATGCTTCTATAATGCCTATTTTGTGAAAACTTAAAAAAAATATTGTTCATAACCATTAGGCCTAGGGCTACACAATTTGGAATGTAGTGACATAATGTACAGTCCTCTATTTAGTTTGTTGAAATTATGCCCCAGGGGTCAAATTTGACCCTGCCCTGGGGGCCACACAATTGATTATATGCTTATATAGTGCCTATTTTGTGAACACTTTAAAAATCTTCTTGTCCTTTAACCATAAGGCTGTGGCTCTTCTAACCTTATGTGAATATATTAGAGTTCAAAGGTTCGTTTAAGTCGCGTTGTGTAATTTTTTGTTTTGACTTAAATGTTCCAGGTTCGTTTAACTACTCATCAGTTTGCGAAACAAAGCAACAAGTCTTTTTATAGCATATATAGTCTTTTATTCTTGTTTAAAATGTTTGTATATGTTGTTTTGTTAATGTATATTATTCTTATTTGTATTGTTAATGTATGTACTTCTTATTAAGAAATTGAACAAGATCAAAACAAGAAAGAAACAAGATACTCCAACACAAATATAATCCGTCCAGAAAGTAAATGTCTGTCTCTCCTGCACTTACTGTAAAGCCGTAAAATTATAATGTTTACTGTGCGAGTTGCTATCAATAATGGCTCGATTTGTTCTAAAAATACCCCACTTTTATACTCATGTTTATATAAATGCTTATATAAACGGTCATGTTCCAGAAAACGTGATCTCAGCAAGTAAACAAAACTTTCCATCACCCTGTCAAGTTGAAGTATTTTTTCCTAACCCCAGTAAACAAGCAGTTTGTGACTGTTTTAACATCGGTCTGACTGCCAAATAACCAAGGCTTAAGAGCATCCCTACATGTATGATAGTTTGAATTGAGTTCAGTCAGCTTACTAGGACAAAAGTGTTACAAGGCATAGGGCTACCAATTCGGTATGTAGTGACATCTAATAGTTCTCTACTAAGTTTGTTGAAAGTATGCCCCTTGGGTCAAATTTGACTGTGTAGTGGGTCACAAAACTGAACATACACTAATGGGGCCTATTTTGTGAAAAACTTTAAAAATCTTCTTGTCCATATATATTGGGCCTAGGGCTACCAAATTTGGTATGTATAGACATCTAATAAACTTCTACCACATTTGTTCAAATAATGCCTCTGGGTCAACATTAATCCTGCCCCGGGGAGTCACACAATTGAATAAACGCTTATAAAGCGCCTATTTTGTGAAATCTTTAAAAAAATCTTCTTGTCAAAAACCATTCGGACCATTGCTACCAAATTTGGTATGCAGTAACATCATGATTCTTATAGTCCTCTTATACCAAGTTTGTTCAAATTATGTCCTTTGGGTCAAATTTGACCCACGGGTCACAAAATTGAACATTATATACGCTCATATCTTGCTTATTTTGTGAAAACTTTTAGAATATTATTGTCCTTAACTCTAGGACCTAGGGCTACCACATGTTTATGTGGTGAGATATAGTGGTCCTCTACAAAGTTTGCTCAAATTATGCCCCTGAGGTTAAATTTGACCCAGCCCAGGGGGTCACAAAAGTGTACATGTGCTTAAATAGGGCCTATATTTAAGTATTTGCACATGCCAAGAATATTTGTTTCAGCCTTTTCTTCAGCAGTGGAGTGATACAGGGCTATCATGGTCCTCTTGCTTGTTATTTGTGGAGATTTCATTCTCGTCAGGAGATGCCTGCCCACTGACACTTCCAGAGCTGCCATCACCGACACTGGTGTCATCAGCATGTGACCTGGCATAAATGAAATACATAAATCTTATATGTATTTATTTATATATATATATATATATATATATATATATATTGTATCGTTTAATAATCTTGTTGTGACATTGTAGATATGGTGCCTGCCTAGCCATTGGGAGGCCACAAGTTTGATCCCTACTTGGGGAGGGTTCTCATGATCTTTACAAAAACACTATGTACTGGTTCTTCCCAGAAAACAGACTTGAGAGTATCTCAATAAGCCTAAGGCTTTGGATGCAGTCTAGCTTAAATGAATAAGTTTATTATTATACATACATCAATCTTAATGTTTATTTGAATGGTTTTCAATAAAGTTGATATTAATTTTCTAGTCCTACCACATAAAGTTTGTTATGTTATGTTCTCACAAAAACCATTCACGTCCATATTAAAAAAGTGGTTGTTAATCTAAAGAATCTTTGAACTAGTGGCATGTTACTGTTTAGTCAAAATTAGATCTACATAAATATAAACATAAATACCAAACCTTATAAAGAATAAATAGCCATTTTTGGAGACGATATATATTGATATTATTACCAATGAAATCATTCAATCTGATCCCTGGAATTACTTTAACTCCATGGACTTGAAGAATCATCATGACTGATAAGCAGTTTCAAACACCTATAAAAAAGTAATAGCAAGATATAAATGCATGTTTCTTTTATATAAATACAACAACACACAAATATACTGATACAATGCAAATAACAATACAATTTATATTCAAAGGAGGTACTTCATACTCAAATTCTAATAATCAAGTGCCTAAGTGATAAGCTAGAAATAAAGGTCTGATGTTTTCAAATGTTATTGAATAATATTGCTACATACATGTATAAATATGCATGATCTGAGTGTCATAGAACATACATTTTTTAACTGTTGTTGTTTTTTGCACTATTTTGTAATGAAAAGTTTTAGTAAAAATGCACGGTCTATAATTAATTAACTTTGATTGCATATATGATTATGCCCCCCTTCGAAGAAGAGGGGGTATATTGTTTTGCACATGTTGGTCTGTCTGTCTGTCCACCAGATGGTTTCCGGATGATAACTCAAGAACGCTTAGGCCTAGGATCATGAAACTTCATAGGTACATCGATCATAACTGGCAGATGACCCGTATTGATTTTCAGGTCACTAGGTCAAAGGTAAAGGTCACAGTGACTTGAAATAGTAAAATGGTTTCCGGATGATGACTCAAGAATGCTTATGCCTAGGATCATGAAACTTCATAGGTACATCGATCATGACTGGCAGATGACCACTATTGATTTTCAGGTCACTAGGTCAAAGGTAAAGGTCACAGTTACTCGAAATAGTAAAATGGTTTCCGGATGATAACTCAAGAATGCTTAGGCCTAGCATCATGAAACTTCATAGGTACATTGATCATAACTGGCAGATGAACTGTATTGATTTTCAGGTCACTAGGTCAAAGGTCAAGGTCACAGTGACTCAAAACAGTAAAATGGTTTCCAGATGATAACTCAACAATACTTACGCCTAGGATCATGAAACTTCATGGGAACATTGATCATGACTGGCAGATGACCCCTTTTGATTTTCAGGTCACTAGGTCAAAGGTCAAGGTCACAGTGCAGTGACTCGAAACAGTAAAATAGTGTCAGGATGATAACTCAAGAATGCTTATGCCTAGGATCATGAATCTTCACAGGTACAATGATAATGACCGGCACATAAAATCTATTGATTTACAGCTCACTAGATCAAAGGTCAAAGTCACAGTGACTTGAAATTGTAAAATGGTTTCCGGATGATAACTCAAGAACACTTACGCCTAGGATCATTACACTTCATAGGTACATTGATAATGACTGGCAGATGACCCCTATTAATTTTCAGGTCACTAGGTCATAGGTCAAGGTCACAGTGACTCAGTAAAATGGTTTCCTGATGATGACTCAAGAATAATAAGGCCTAGGATCATGAAACTACATAGGTACATTGATCATGACTGGCAGATGACCCCTATTAATTTTCAGGTCACTAGGTCAAAGGTCAAGGTCACTGACAAAAAATGTATTCACACAATGGCTGCCACTACAATTGACAGCCCATGTGGAGGGCATGCATTTTTTTCCAAACAGCCCTTGTTTATATTATATTCACATACTATAACAGCATGAGATGTATAAATAATTTAAAACGGGTTGATAGGCTGAAACGGTAATTCATCACCTTTATTAGAGATTTACATGTCTTTACTTTCTAGATAGAAATGATCTTTTGCCCGTGGTATTTTGTTGGCACCTTGTTCCTGTTCATGGAGTTTGGACCATTTCTATCCACCAATGATTAGAGCATACCCTGGTGTATCTGCAACATCAATATACGCACAAGGGTTTAAATAAATACAGAAAAAAAAAGAAAAAAAATTAGGCCATATTAAATCAAATTCTTTTTTTTTTACCGATTTATACTAAATAAAATGTTTATAATAATACTGCTTGCCATCTACATGGTGTAATACTCCTAAAAATACGATATTTATGTACATCGACATATAAGATATCGATACACTAATGATACCTTCCTGTTTGGCATCGCATCTTGCCTGCTTATAGCTCTAAAACCTTGCGGTTTTCGTGGCATGATTTCTAGGCATTTTGTGCAGCGTTACATGCTTGCCATATATGCCAAATTGTCCCACATCAGGCCTTTACCTTGGGAGTTTGGAAAAAATCATATAATTTATAGTTATATACTTTGTAAGGTTATTATAGAATAAAATTCATATATAATAAGCATTAGACACTTCTTTCTTTAAAAAAAAAACACAAAAAAAGACAACAATGGAAATTGGGATTTTTTTTGTTCAATATTGGTTTGGAATCGGGTATCTTTTAGGGCAATTTTTACATAGCAGAAACTCCCTGATATAATATAAAGTAATTGTTCAATAATGAATATGTGCCATTGTATTGCTACAGTAGCCAAAATAATACATGTTTTCAGAATTATTGATTTATAAACATGAGTAATGAAGTACTTTGACTGTCAATACATGACATGTCTATAAATAGAAACTGAGTTCCTGGGAAAGAGACACTTTCTGACCTTGTTTGCTTATGTGTGGCTGTCAGATTACTGTACAGTGCAATATATTTTATAAATAAACAAATAAAAAATTATATAAAATAGATACTCTTTAAATAGCTATAGTTGGATTTTAAGAAGTTTTCAAACGTATGTATGCAATTAATTGAGAAATTTCAAAACATTGTATAAATAAGTACTCTTAAAAGATTTAAGTTGTTGTGCCTTGTGGTTGGATTGTAAGAAGTGTTCAAAGGTAGGTAATAATTTTAATAATTAATTTTAGCATTATGTGGTTGTTATTGGTTTTGTGAGAAAATAGATAAAAACGCATCAATATTTCTTCAGTCACATTTCAACATGTCAAACTTCTACACAATAACACTGATACTGAAGTTTATTGTCACACTTAACTATTTTTTTATTGGAATCTATGCATACATTTTAGATGTGTAAAGGCTTATTTATAACAACATATGCGTAATACAATATCACTGCAGTATGTTTAATAAGATTATTTAACATTGACAGTAATTCAATATCTTGATGTTACTCTGTTTTGCAGTATCGAGGTGTGCTGTGAGTCCCACAGGAGACAGGCTGTACATCACCAGCTACCTGAACAAGCTTCTCACCCTGGCCAGGGATGGCACACTCCTGGCTACATACACAGACCCAGCACTAGGTGGCCTATCTGGTCTACATGTGACCCCTGCAGGCCAGGTGCTGGTCTGTGGATGGAAGTCCGACACTGTACAACAGGTGGGCTGGGAGGGAAAGAGTAAGCTGGCTACGCTGGCTACTCAGGAGGATGGACTGAGGAACCCATGGTCAGTCTGCTACAGCAGCACCACATCATCCATCATTGTGGGACAGCACAGGAACAACAACATCCTGGTGTTCAGAGTGGAATAGTGTGTACATGTATGTATTAGTTGTTGTAATTAGTTATTAATATTTTAATCACAATGTGTTGATGAGCATACGAACATTGAAGTGTTTTATATTTCAATACAACTTTTTTGTGTACACATAATAGTAATTTACTTATACAATGTGATTTTTTTTTTTTTAAGTACTTATACATATTATGTTATGTTGTCATAACATTTTTTCTTTATGGTCCTTTAATTTAAGTTTTATAAAGCTGTGCATGAACAAACAAAGCACTTCAACTGCACATTTAATGTTTGTACATAGATGCACATGTACAAAGCACTTAATGCTATTTTTAGACTTTCATTTCGAGATAAACAACAGTATTTACCAAATCTATATTGATTCAATTTGTTTTTATAAAATATGATATAGTAGTAATCTTACGAGGAATATATTTTGATATATAATGTTAACATAATATTCACATATGATATGATATTTAATTATTATGCCCCCCTTCGAAGAAGACGGGGTATATTGCTTTGTTCATGTCAGTCTGTCGGTCGGTCCACCAGGTGGTTTCCGGATGATAACTCTAGAACGCTTGGGCCTAGGATCATGAAACTTCATAGGAACATTGATCATGACTCGCAGATGACCCCTATTGATTTTGAGGTCACTAGGTCAAAGGTCAAGGTCACAGTGACCCGAAATAGTAAAATGGTTTCCGGATGATAACTCAAGAACGCTTATGCCTAGGATCATGAAACTTCATAGGTACATTGATCATGACTCGCAGATGACCCTATTGATTTTCAGGTCACTAGGTCAAAGGTCAAGGTCACGGTGACCCGAAATAGTAACATGGTTTCCAGATGATAACTGAAGAACGCTTATGCCTAGGATCATGAAACTTGATAGGTAGATTGATCAGGACTCGCAGATGACCCCTATTGATTTTCAGGTCACTAGGTCAAAGGTCAAGGTCATATTGACAAAAAACATGTTCACACAATGGCTGTCACTACAACGTAGAGCCCATATGGGGGGCATGCATGTTTTACAAACAGCCCTTGTTTACTTTGTTTTATGCTGTTCCTAAATACACATACAATTATTGCATCAAGCTATTCTGCTGCTCCAGTTGCTGCTGAGTCAGGACAACGATGCTGAGGATGTGGTGGACAAGAATGACCTGAATATGCAGAAGGTAACATATTCATGATTGAATTGTCAGGTATTTTCTGGAGGAAAATGCAATTTTGGGACTCTGAATTTATTCCCATGAAAAAGACCATTGATTTAGGAAAAACAAATTTAATAAAAATTCTTTGTAATACTTCAAATTTAATACCAATAAAATCATAGTATGATAGTTATATTCTTTGTTAGATCTAATTGAAATATTATTGATATATGATTATCATAAGTCACTTTTTTAAGCACAAATAAAATGCTTCGGGTATGGGTCCGTTTAACAGACCCATAAATACACCCAGGGTTTTTTTTTGGCCCGATTTTATAGCCGAAATTCGGCTATGTTCCCTATCCCTAAAAGTATACTTTTTTCCCAAAATGTGACAAAAATTTCCCAATTTCCAAAAAAAAAAAAAAATTTTTTTTTTTAAAAAGAAGTGTCTAATGCGTATTTTATCTCAATTTTACATCAATTACATCTAACAAAGTATTATATGATTTTGTTCTTTTAATTTGAATGATTATAAAGAGTTATATCAAATTTAGTATTTCCCTAATCACTGGACTTTTCGTGTGGAAAAAAAGGCTAATTAATTTATTTTCCCAATTACATGAAAAGGCCGATAAAATTCCCAATTCCAAAGCCATGGGCTATCTTCCCAAAAAGTGGGAAAAAAAACCCTGACACCAGGAAAGCGCTGACTTGTGTAATCCCTGTTTATTATGAATGCAAAAAAAGATGAGGTTGTATAGAACAGTATGAATTTACATAAGGAAAAATATCCTCTTTAATTGTTTGTATATTACAAAGTCATTGATATTCGTCTATATGAAATGTCGTCGTAAAAAAACCCGTTTATGGACACAGCAGTTAATGCATGGATTTTTCAAATGGGAAAAATAAATGAGGTATTTATGTCAGTTATTTTCCGATGTGTTGTGATACATTTGTGGATCAGTCAACTCTTAAAATCAACAAAAAATAATGTCTAACAATTTATAATGATTTTACAGTGTTACTTGTGTATTAAGAATGTAAAAGATGAAGAGAACAAGAATGATATGATTTCACAGAAGGTAAAATGGTGTCTTTTTCTTGTATATCCTTTAAAAACACGACTTCTTTTACTTGAGGATCAATAACTAAAAACCTTTTCAGCTCGATGCTTCCCAACTTATTCATAAGAAACCTCATTAACACAACACCTCGAGAATTTATATCATTCCCATGCAGACCTTGAGTTTTTTAAAGTTGTGAGATATTTCATGAAGCTTGGAATGCCTTGGTTGTATAGAGCCTGTTTGCAAGGAGATGTACAGTTTTTAGTATGTATATAGTGTTGCTGTTATTTGTCAAATTTGGGGTCTGAAATCGACCCCATTTACAATCCTAAAACAATGTATTTTCCCAAACAACTGCCTTAAATTTCCAATTGAAGATAAAGAAAAATAAATGTATCACAATATCAAGTTAATCTCCCTACCCAGCTCTATTACTTGAACCTTATTTCATGTAAATACAATTTTGAAAACGCTTATTCTCGATTATATAGTATTTGTAAGCAAAAAAACCAACAACACAATATCCCAATTTGTGGTCAAAACGCCAAGAATTTTCCCTATTAGAAGGACTCCGGCCTCATTGCACAAACTTAAGTTAAGTCTGCTTACAGTCTGTTGTTGAGTGTTTTTTCAAGAAACATATGTGCCTCCCTCTGGGATAATGGGACTAAATGCATGTGTGTAAAGTGTGGTCCCAGATTAGCCTGTGTAGTCTGTACAGGGACTAAATGCATGTGTGTAAAGTGTGGTCCCAAATTAGCCTGTGTAGTCTGTACAGGGACTAAATGCGTGTGCATAAAGTATGGTCCCAGATTAGCCTGTGTAGTCTGTACGGGGACTAAATGCATGTGTGTAAAGTATGGTCCCAGATTAGCCTGTGTAGTCTGTACAGGGACTTAATGCATGTGTGTAAAGTGTGGTCCCAGATTAGCCTGTGTAGTCTGTACAGGGACTAAATGCATGTGTGTAAAGTGTGGTCCCAGATTAGCCTGTGTAGTCTGCACATGGACTAAATGCATGTGTGTAAAGTGTGGTCCCAGATAGCCTGTGTAGTCTGCACAGGGACTAAATGCATGTGTGTAAAGTGTGGTCCCAGATTAGCCTGTGTAGTCTGTACAGGGACGTAATGCATGTGTGTAAAGTGTGGTCCCAGATTAGCCTGTGAAGTCTGCACAGGGACTAAATGCATGTGTGTAAAGTGTGGTCCCAGATTAGCCTGTGTAGTCTGCACAGGGACTAAATGCATGTGTGTAAAGTGTGGTCCCAGATTAGCCTGTGTAGTCTGTACAGGGACGTAATGCATGTGTGTAAAGTGTGGTCCCAGATTAGCCTGTGTAGTCTGTAAGGGGACTTAATGCATGTGTGTAATGTGTGGTCCCAGATTAGCCTGTGTAGTCTGTACAGGGATTAAATGCATGTGTGTAAAGTGTGGTCCCAGATTAGCCTGTGTAGTCTGTACAGGCAAATCAGGGACTATACATTTACGGAATTTTTCTTATATAGGAAGTCTCTTCTTTAAAAACAATCTGTCTAGCGGAAAGTGTTGTACCTTATTAGCCTGTGTGGCTGTACAGGCTAATCTAGAACAAAACTTAGTGCCCAATTTATAAAGCCCTGTTTTCTAAGAATGAGGCTTAAAGTAAGTCCCCCTACCGTCTGTTAACAAGTTGTACAAGATAATACCAGGTGAGCCTTGTTCTGGGATAATAGTGCTTAATGCATTTTAGTGCCATCTACAGAATAGCCGTAGTGGGCACACAGAGTTATATGGGATGATACTTTCCGCTTTTGAGGAAATTTTCGTTTAAAGGCAATTTGTATGCCCCCGGTAGGGTGGCATATAGCAGTTGAACTGTCAGTCAGTCAGTCAGTCAGTATGTCAGTCTCTCCGTCCGTCCGAAAAAAAACTTTAACATTGGCCATAACTTTTGCAATATTGAAGATATCAACTTGATATTTGGCATGCATGTGTATATCATGGAGCTGCACTTTTTGAATAGTAAAATTTCAAGGTCAAGATAATCCTTCAAGGTCTAGGGTCAAAAATATAAATCCAAGGAAAGTAATAAGCTTTAATGGAGATAATTATCTGACCTGCCAAATAAAATATTTTTAAAAAATAAATCAAAGCGGCGCAGTAGAGGGTATTGTGTTTCTGACAAACACATCATGGTAAAAGGTCACGGTCAAGGCCATCCTTCAAAGTCTAAGGTCGAAAATACAAATCCAAGGGAAGTAAGAAGCTTTAAAGGGAGATAATTATTATATATAATAATATGAAACCATACAACTAAAGCATATTAAAAATGACATTTTGTGGTCAAGCCAAGAACACAATGACACTTTTTGGCATACAAGTATCTTAGGTACGTTAAGGTTACCTTTGAATCTACAGTCACGGTAGTGGTTTATAATTAATTGCTACTAAAAATAGAGATTTGACAGATACAATTATTTTCAAGGGAAGTAATTTATATAATTATAAATCTCAGATTATATATTTCCCTACCAAGAATTTAAGTTATTTTCTGTTACTGTACAGATTTTGTATTTTGTTTATTTATAACTTAGATGTTTGATTTGTCAAAGATTTTTAATGCCCCATTTTGAAGAAAAGGGGTCATACAGTAATCGGACTGTCCGTCTGTCTGTCTGTCCGTCTTTCCGTCACACTTTGCGTTTAGGTTTCGAAAAATGCTCATAACTTCTATGTCCTTTGAGATATAACCTTCATGTTTGGTATGCATGTGTATATGGACAAGGCCTTTCCATACGCACACGAAATTTTACCCCTGTGACCTTGACCTTGAACTAAGGGTCCGCGTTTAGGTTTCGAAAAATGCTAATAACTTCTATGTCCCTTGAGAAATAGCCTTCATGTTTGGTATGCATGTGTATATGGACAAGGCCTTTCCATACGCTCACAAATTTTGACTCCTGTGACCTTGACTTTGAAGTTAGGGTCCGCGTTGAGGTTTCGAAATCTGTGTTTAGGTTTTGAAAAATGCTCATAACTTCTATGTTCCTTGAGATATAACCTTCATATTTGGTATTCATGTGTATATGGACAAGGCCTTTCCATACGCACACAAATTTTGACCCCTGTGACATTGACTTTGAAGTTAGGGTCCGCGTTTAGGTTTCGAAATCTGCGTTTAGGTTTCGAAAAAAGCTCATAACTTCTATCAAGCGTTTATAGGGGGCATAAGTCATCCTATGGTGACAGCTCTTGTTTTTAAATGATATTACTATCATTTCTTTCCTTTACATATTTGTGAATGGTTGGTTTCATTACTTACCTGTGGACTTATGTACATAGATACATGGTGAACTGTGGCAATGATCTCTTTGATAATCACAGGCCTTGCTGGTCAGCGATGTCTGACTTGGTCATTTTTGACTGTCTACAGACCCTCCCCACACGCGGTAGGGTGGCATATAGCAGTTGAACTGTCAGTCCATCTGTCTGTCTGTTAGTCGTCTGTCCGAAAACTTTAACATTGGCCATAACTTTTGCAATATTGAAGATATCAACTTAATATATGGCATGCATGTGTATCTCATGAAGTTGCACATTTTAAGTGGTGAAATGTCAAGGCCATCCTTCAATGATAAAGGTCAAAAACAAAATCCAAGGGAAGTAATAAGCTTTAAAAGGAGATATAGAAAATACTAGGTTAGCGTTGAATACAGAGATGTTTATGTTGCGAGGCTTAGAACGCCGGGAGCGCAAGCCTTGGCGAGCGCTTTCGGCGTTCGAGCTGAGCAACATAAACTTCTCTGTATTCAACGCAAATCCTAGTATTCTATTTATCCATTTTGATTTTGTTTTCAACGTGACATTTAACATAACTAGATCTAATAACCTTAGCCTAACAATTAGTTTAATTCATTCTTAAAAATCGCCTAAAATCTAACGAATGTAACCATGAGTAGTGATATAAATGTATTTAATCTGGTACGCAAAATAGATTAAAAAAAATTCACACACAAACTGTAAAACTAGTAAAAATATCACCTTATGCCTCGATTCAATTTTACGCAGCATGCGAATTGTAACACATTACGACCGCGAAAGGAAGATTTTACTTTACTATAATTCATTTTATTTTCAAAAGAAAATGATCAAAATCCAATATGGCGGCGATTGCTCCTGACAAAATGATGTCGATGTCAACATAGATTCTACATGTACACTATCGATGAGTAAACAGACAATTGCAGCGACTGACACTTTATTTGACTTAATATGCAGGGCAATACGTTTTCCTACTTCGGATGACAAATTTAAGGATGCGCAGGACGTGTTTTTAGCTCCACTGGCCAAAGGCCAGCGGGGCTTATGTCATGGTCCTGTGTCCGTCGTGTGTGCGTCCGTGCGTGCGTACGTGCGTTAACTTTTTCTTTAAACATCTTCTTGTCCTAAACTACTCGTCCAAATCTGATGAAATTTCTCAGGAATGTTCCTGTGGTGAACCTCTTTCAAATTTGTTCAAATTATGCCCCTGGGGTCAAATTTGACCCTGCCCCGGGGGTCAAAAAATTGAAAATTTGCTTATATAAGGCCTATTTTGTGCAAACTTTATAAATCTTCTTGTCCATAACCATTAGGCCTATAAGGGCTACCAAATTTGGTATGTATTGACATCTTATAGTCCTCTACCAAATTATGCCCCTGGGGTTAAATTTTACCCTGCCCCGGGGGGTCAAAACATTGAAAATTTGCTTATATAAGGCCTATTTGTGCAAACCTTAAAAAATCTTCTTGTCCATAACCGTATGGCATAGGGCTACAAAATTTGGTATGTAGTGACATCTTATTGTCCTCTACCAAGTTTGTTCAAATTATGCCCCTGGGGTCAAATTTGACCCTGCCCCGGGGGGTTAAAAAATTGAAAATTTGCTTATATAAGGCCTATTTTGTGCAAACTTTAAAAATCTTCTTGTCCATAACCATTGGGCCTTGGGCTACCAAATTTTGTATGTAGTGACATCTTATTGTTCTCTATTAAGTTTGTTCAAATTATGCCCCTGGGGTCTAATTTGACCCTGCCCCGGGAGGTCAAAAAATTGAACATTTGCTTATATAAGGCCTATTTTGTGTAAACTTTAAAAATCTTCTTGTCCATAACCATTGGGCCAAGGGCTACCAAATTTGGTATGTAGTGACATCTTATAGTCCTCTACCAAGTTTGTTCAAATTATGCCCCTGGGGTCAAATTTGACCCTGCCCCGGGGGGGTCAAAAAATTGAAAATTTGCTTATATAAGACCTATTCTGTGAAAACTTAAAAAATCTTCTCGTCCATAATCATTGGGCATAGGGCTACCAAATTTGGTAGGTAGTGACATCTAATAGTCCTCTACCAAGTTTGTTCAAATTATGCCCCTGGGGTCAAATTTGACCCTGCCCTGGGGGGTCAAAAAATCGAAAAATTGGCTTATATAAGGCCTATTTTGTGCAAACTTTAAAAATCTTCTTGTCCATAACTGTATGGCATAGGGCTACCAAATTTGGTATGTAATGACATCTTATAGTCCTTTATCAAGTTTGTTCAAATTAAGCCCCTGGGATCAAAATTGACCGTTCCCCAGGGGTCACAAAATTGAACATATGCTTATATTGGGCCCATTTTGTGCAAACTATAAAAATCTTGTCCATAACCATTGGGCCTATTTCTACCAAATTTGGTAAGGTAGTGACATCTAATAGTTCTTTACTTAGTTTGTTCAAATTATGCCTCTAGGAACAAATTTGACCTTGCCCCAGGGGTCACAAAAATGAACATATGCTTAAATAAGGCCTATTTTGTGCAAACTTTAAAAATCTTATTAGATATCACTACATACCAAATTTAGTAGCCCTATAATAGTCCTCTACCAAATTTGTTCAAATTATTCCCCTGGGCTCAAATTTGACCCGGCCCCGGGGGTCACAAAACTGAACATATGACGTTTACCAGTGGAGATTACTGCGGCCGTTTGGCTGTGACCAACAACAACATCAACATCTTGTAAACATGAGATAAAACCCTGTCATTTAGTGCCATTTTAGGTCAGATGGTGACTGCTTACAAAGGCATTGAAGTAAGAACATGTGTTATGAATGTTTTTCTTATAAACTGAAAAAAGTCGGGTTTTATTTAAATATGTCGAAAGTGACCATATATCGGGATGAAAATATTTTGGATGACATGTTGTTTTCATGTCTTTTTTGTAGTGTTAAAACCAGTTTAATAATATATTATTGATTTTAAAAACACAACTTCCATGAACATAATTATTTCAAGGAAAGTCAATATATGATACTGCACGGTAAACTCAAACTTTGTATCCCAGAGAAGGTGTTGAAATTAATGAAGTGCAATGTTCTTAACTATCGTATATGCTGCTTTTTAATAACTAATGATTCATTGTTCCATTTGTAAATAGTGACTGATCATGAATTGTTGAAATGATTGTCAATTGCTGAACAATCCATATATATTTCTGACCATTTTATAATTTTCTTAATACAAGTTATGAATTGATCTTAGAAGTCAAATGTATTACTTAATTAAATACATTTATAAATATAAAGAAATAATCTTTATATTATCATAATATTCTCAGGCCTGTTGGTCTTAGGGATGTGTGGGTTGATGAGCAATTTCTCCTTTTATCACAATTATTTCTACCCTACCTGATCATTTCCTTCATATTCCATTTTAATTCAATTGACGTCTGCAACGTCTTTCAAATTGGGAAAGTCCAAAATGTGTTGTTTGGTAAAGGGTTAAGGCATTTTGATTCCTATGGGTCTTGTAAATCTGTTTAAAATCAAATAAGTAGATTTGATCTTCAGCATCTAAAAATATGTGAAATAGAAAGAACGACAATATCTTTTGGAGAGATAAATGTACCTACGTTATAAGCAAAGGACCTGTGCAACAATTCCCGGGCTTTTTTGTCTGTTTAGTTAACACGGTAGTAACTTTTTCCATATATAAAAATGCTCACCCTTCCAACTTTATGCGCCCAGTGGGACGAGGGATAGAAAGAGAAAGTCACATGCTTGAGTACATTTCAACCCATGCGCATTACACGTTTTTTTCGCAAAGAAAAAACAGTGGAGCGATACAGGGCCATCATGGCCCTCTTGTTTATATAATGTTATGGGTATGCCGTGTGTGATCCAATGCATTAATGGCCCCCATGTTAAAATCATGTTAAAATAAGGAAAATGTGATGAATTGACAATTCAAATACCGTATGTCGATATACAGTAGATGTACATTTGAAATTAGTCGCGTTTATAATAAATTGTCAAATTTTTTTTTTGGAAAATGACGCAAAAAGTGTCATTTTATGACGCCATCAATCAGCTGATTCATTATACGGATGGCGAAAAATTATGTTATATGACTAGATTTAAAGGTTGAACGTTGTATAATTTTGAAGATAAAGTTTTCTCGACTTTATTAAATATGAAAAATCATTCAGTGATAATAAGTCAAAAGTAGTCCGTGCACGTGACAGGTATATCCTAGAGTGTTGAATACATGCTAGTATAATCCATAAGGTGTTATACCGTCAATGTCTCATTGAAAATGGGATAATATTTCTAAACCTGCCAAATGATAAATATAAATTTTATTTCAAAGCGGCAACGTAGGGGGCATTTTGTTTCTGACAAACACATCTCTTGTTTCTTAACAAAAATCAAGTCTTAGTAAAAAAGTGTCGTCTCCGGTTAGCCTATGAGGACTGCACTGGCTTATGTGGGAAGACACTATACACATTCATTAAGTCCAGTTTTTCAAGAGCGATGCTCAAGTTAAGTCCGTTTAAGGGTTGTATTTATACATTCTTATGAGAATAAATTTGGTATAACAAACAATATGATTAAAAAAGTGGTTATTGGGACAATGGTGTTCATGTTAATGCAAATTAAAAATAATTGTTAAGAGATACTAAATGTAAGCAATGTGTGATTGAATTCAGAGCGCTTAAAATTGAATGGCTCTTGTGCTATTTTAAACTTTTCTCACAGTAGTAAAGTCTCACTATATTTATAAATTACTGTAAACGAGTATCCAAACTAGAAAACTAATTCTTATATAATTGTGGAAACTTAATTTATTTAAATAAAGAAAGAATTAACATAAAATGCAATAATAAATACAATAAACATGTATTAAGAGAACCTATGAATTTTGACTTGTTCACAGATTAGCAGAATAGTAATTTTCTAAAAATTATAATATACAGTCAAAACCTGTTGGCTCAATCTTGTTGACTCGACTTTCGGTTTGCTCGGACTATCCTCAAAGCATCTATTTTTGTATTGCTAAATATTCATATACATTTATGTCAAATGGCTCGTATTTGCAGGGGTCGGATTAATGTCTCATATTTTTTTAAAGTCCCCGTCACAATTTTCACGTTGTTTTGTTTGCCTGGCTCTAACGCACCTAGGGTCGCATAAAGCTGTTACTTGATTATGAGCACTTGATTAAAGGCTCCCTATAATTTCAAACATGTTATTGACTCAATCGTTAATTGATTTGAGTACAAGATGACATTTATCTGGCGTTTTTGTAGATGCTATAATATTATGGCTGGAACGGCTGCATCACAATATGGTTTATTAAACAATCCATCCAGAAGTCCAAAAGCCCAAGTGGACAAAGCAAGCACACAGTGTTTACAAAATACACAGTTTATGATTATACAAAATAAAGTTATACTATAATAGTTAGAGTTACAGTTATAATATGTCAACTTGAAGGAATAGACAATTTTGTATCTATGCGTCATGTCATTCTTAAATAAAAACACAAGCAAATAAAGTA
Source organism: Dreissena polymorpha (assembly GCF_020536995.1). Taxonomy (NCBI): domain Eukaryota; kingdom Metazoa; phylum Mollusca; class Bivalvia; order Myida; family Dreissenidae; genus Dreissena; species Dreissena polymorpha. The sequence continues at coordinate 100,306,135 of NC_068360.1, read as the reverse complement.
ATACACGTGTTGCTTAATACTTGGGCAATGTGCATATAATGCTTATATATTGCTTTTTTCTTAGCGTTATTCCTTACATAAGATCATTGTTTGATTGTTTGTGTAACTGTTTAAAAATAGTGATTACTTAAAATTGTCAAGTATATAAATTATGTTCTTACTGATTCAAAAAATGAAAGTAGTACGGAGATTAGGCAGTACGAATACTCTTCAACTGGAGATGTAAATATATTGCAGATTTATGTTAGTTAACATAAGTATATTCAGATCGGTTGGATCGAATTCTGGATGGCTTAAACTTTTGTTGTCAGTCCAGGCAAGTTAGAGTCATTGGGTTTCGACTTTATTCAGCAATTAATGTTTGCATTGTATTTAAACTAAGGAATACACCGGACTAAAATAAATCAAAATTATTGTTCTTAATGAACAATCATAAATTTAAATTAAAAATAAATAAAATAAATCTTGTCAAACACATTTCTAAAAACATGTAAGTTCGATAAATTTGTTATAATTTGTGATACATTAATTAATGTTGATTTCGTGGGTTTACTGATCCAAGAAATTTACTCAAACAGTCATAACAAAATGATCCAAGCAAAGTCGTGTTTTTTTTTCAACAAGTAAGAAATGCACGAATTTACATGTCCACAAAAAAGTATATTTTTTTTAAACCTCCAGGTGTTATGCCAACTAATATAAATGATTTTCCAGGATCAGGGGTGTAGCATTCCAGTCTCTAGCTTGAATTGTTGACCAATATTTTGCATCTGTTTCATCAGTCAGTGTCTTTTTTAAAGTTGTAGTTTTTCTGAAAGGGGCATGATTCTGGGCTATTTTTCCTTTTTATGGAATCAGTTTTGTTTCAAATTCGAGAGTTTGTGGGTCACAATTTAAAGAAGTTTGTGACTAGAATTTTCGCAATTTTAAGAAGTTTGCTTCTCATTTCTTCACTATAATTAAAATTCGAGAATCATTTTTCTTTCACAAAATGAATGGGTCAAAGGATGATACAAAACATGACACAAAACACGTCCTGTGATGGGATTTGTGTTTGTGGACAATTGGGTAATATGTTTTTAGAAACTTGTGTTTTCCCTCAACATATCAAACAAAGTTTATGATAGCAATTTACTTGGAAAAAAATCATTTCTTGGGTATTGGTTACTGTGAAAATGTGGATTTTTAGGCGTCACCAAAAAACGGTCAAACTAGTGTTGTCAGCGTGTAGTCTTTAAGGGCAAGTGGCCTATAAAATAATTTAAATCCAATGTATATGAGCAGTAAAATATATGGAGAAGTAAAGTTATACATATAATGAGTACAATTTAAAAACAATGTTAAGAAGATGATTTTCTATTATTTTTTGTTTTTAAACAGGAAAAAAACTTCTTTAAAATGGGGCTTTATGCATGTGCTTAAATTGTTGTCGTTGTCCTAGATTAGCTTGTGCAATCCACACAGGCATAGTTGGGACAACAATTTCATATGTTTAGTTTTTTTGTTGAAAAGAAATATCCTCTTTATGAAAATCGAGTCTAGTCAAAAAGTGTCCTTCCTGATTAGCTTGTGTGGACTTCACGTGTTAATCTGTGAAAACTGTGTGTAATATTTAGGAGCCGCATATTGGCTAATGAAATAACATCATTATGAATATACAGGTTGGTATACAGTGTTTTATTAGCCAACAATGTTTTAATACGAAATGGTTTGATTATATTAATTTTCGTGCTATTGAGGACAATAAACCAATGAAATGCCAGATTAGAAATTCATTAGAAGGAAATGTTGCCTATTAAACACCTTCATAACCAATCAAGAGGCATAGTTTCGTATAGATTGTAATATAAACATTTTTTACAAGTTCACATCACCCACTGTGCTGTTGTTTTCAGGACAGCACCACCATTGTTATCGAGTTGGCCCAGCAACAGCACCAGTCCGGCCTGCAGGAGCCCCAGTCCAGGACGACCCATCCACTCCCCTGACCCATAACTCATCATACTTGATATCCAGAAAAATGGGGCCTTATGCATGTGCTTAAATTGTTGTCACAGATAAGCCTATGCAGTTTGCACAGGCTAATAATGGACAACATTTTCCTCTTAAAGGTATTTTTTGTTGAACAAATAATCCTTTTTATTTAAATCCAGACTAGTCAGAAAGTACCCTCCCTTATTAGCTTATGTGAATTTCACATGCTAATCTGAGACAACACTTTCTAACATTAGTGATCTGCATATTGGCCTATGAAAATACATTTCTGGAAATGGAGTAAAGATTATAGATATAAATGTACAGATAAGTATAGCATTAGCCAACACTTTTCTTGTTTTAATACAGAATGACTTAATTGTATTTATTTTCATGCTATTAAGGACAAGGAACCAATAAAATGCCAGATTAGAAATTCATGTTGAAAACCTTCACAGCCAGTTAAGAGGCATAGTTTGTTATAGATTGTAATATATTTGTTAAAAGTTCCTATCACCCACTGTGTTGTTGTTGTTTTCAGCAGAGCACCAGCATTGATATCGAGTTGGCCCAGAAACCACACCAGTCACGCCTGCAGGAGCCCCAGTCCAGAACGACCCTTCCCCTGCCTTGACTTTTAACTCCTCCCCCTTGACCTCCTGCCTCAAAAAGTCAGCATTGTTGAACAACTCCGTTCTGCAGCAAATTCTGAGCATGAATCTGTTCTGAACAAACGCAATGCCCACGTTACGTTTGCCAAACATAAGCCTGGGTAGTTTTATTAAGCTGGAGTTGCGCGTGGGCCTGAAAGGGACGAGTGTTACAGACACGCAAAGTTATAGCAGTAGTTATGGTAACGCTAACAGTCAGTTGTTGCTGTTGGACATCACAACAAATATCATGAAGAATAAAAAGTTCAATAACTCATTCCAATCTTTATGAGACAAACAGAAATTGAACGGGAGAAAATCAAAGAACAATAAAAGCGTAAGCTTTCCTAGTGGGATACTTTTGCTGTTGAAAGTTTGGACAACAGTAGGGTTGCGGACTGCCCCAGATTGTCCTCTCAGCGGCCAAAATATCATAATAGAACGGACTTTTGGCAATGTTACTGACAAAGAAAGGCAATAATGACTTGGTTGTCAATACCCAGAGCAAGATACATCCATGCTGACAAAGAAAGGCAGTAATGACTTGGTTGTGAACACCCAGAGCGCGATACATCCATGCTGACACAGTAAGGCAGTAATGACTTGGTTGTGAACACCCAGAGCATAATACATCCGTGCTGACACAGAAAGGCAGTAATAACTTGGTTGTGAACACCCAGAGCACAATACATACATGCTGACACAGAAAGGAAGTAATGACTTGGTTGTGAACACCCAGAGCACGATACATCCATGCTGACACAGAAAGGCAGTATGACTTGGCTGTGAACACAGAACACAATACAGCCATGCTGACACAGAAAGGCAGTAATGACTTGGTTGTGAACACCCAGAGCAAGATATTTCCATGCTGACACAGAAAGGCAGTAATGACTATGCTGTGAACACCTTGAGCAAGATATATCCTTGCTAACACAGAAAGGCAGTAATGACTATGCTGTGAACACCCGGAGCATAATACATCCATGCTGACACAGAAAGGCAGTAATGACTTGGTTGTGAACACCCAGGGCAAGATATATCCATGCTGACACAGAAAGGCAGTAATGACTATGCTGTGAACACCCAGAGCAAGATATATACATGCTGACACAGAAAGGCAGTAATGATTATGCTGTCTAAACCCACAGAAAGATATATCCATGCTGACACAGAAAAGCAGTAATGACTATGCAGTGAACACCCAGAGCAAGATATATCCATGCTGACACAGAAAGGCAGTAATGACTTGGTTTTGAACAACCAGAGGAAGATATATCCATGCTGACACAGAAAGGCAGTAATGACTTGGCTGTGAACACAGAACCCGATACACCCATGCTGACACAGAAAAGGCAGTAATGACTTGGCAGTAAACACAGAACACAATACACCCATGCTGACACAGAATGGCAGTAATGACTTTGCTGTGAACACAGAGCACAATGCATCCATGCTGACACAAAAAGGCAGTAATGACTTGGCTGTGAGCACAGAACACCATACATCCATGCTGATACAAAAAGGCAGTAATGACATGGCTGTGAACACAGAGCACAATACATCCATGCTGACACAGAAAGGCAGTTATGACTTGGTTGTGAACACAGAGCACAATACATCGTTGTTGACACAGAAAGGCAGTAATGACTTGGCTGTGAACACAGAGCACAATACATCCATGCTGACACAGAAAGGCAGTTATGACTTGGTTGTGAACACAGAGCACAATACATCCTTGTTGACACAGAAAGGCAGTTATGACTTTGCTGTGAACTCAGAGCACGATACATCCATGCTGACACAGAAAGGCAGTAATGACTATGCTGCAAACACCCAGAGCACAATACATCCATGCTGAAACAGAAAGGCAGTCATGACTATGCAGTGAACACCCAGAGCAAGATATATCCATGCTGACACAGAAAGGAAGTAATGACTATGCTGTGAACACCCAGAGCAAGATATATCCATGCTGACACAGAAAGGCAGTAATGACTATGCCATGAACACCCAGAACACAATACATCCATGCTGAAACAGAAAGTCAGTAATGACTTGGTTGTGAACTCAGAGCACAATACATCCATGCTGACACAGAAAGGCAGTAATGACTTTGCTGTGAACTCAGAGCACGATACATCCATGCTGACACAGAAAGGCAGTAATGACTTGGATGTAAACACCCAGAGCACAATACATCCATGATTACACAGAAAGGCAGTAAAGACTTGGTTGTAAACACCCAGAGCACAATACATCTATGCTGACACAGAAAGGCAGTAAAGACTTTGTTGTAAACACTAAGATATCCATACATCCATGGGGTGTGCCACAGACGCAAATTACGCCCACCATTTTGAAAAAGGTGCTTAAAGTGAACACGTCTGGTTTTGTTATGAGCACTTAGCACTCCGAGCCTAAAAGGCCTCACATTGAATTGATGCAAGAGAAGGCTTTGAAAAATAACAGCAGTTTTGTTGTGTGGTCCAGTACGCCCTTCGACTCGCAACCTGAAGAAAGCAGAACTCAAACTCGTCTCTTAGCAATATCAGCAAGGCCATCATGTCAATCTCAGCCTCTAGAGCTTCAGGTGAGACCTTACACTGTTAATTATAAAAAAAAAAATTGGGCCGAAATTCAGCCCCATTCTTATCTAAGTCTATATTTATGATAACTGGCTTAAGTTCTCAATTCATGGTTTCCCGGAAGAAAAAGAATGTTTTGATAGGTTGCAACATTGAGTTAATCAGAACTCAAATTCAGCCTTTGGCAATATCAGCTAGGCCAGCATATCAGCTCAGCTTCTTGAGCTTCAGGTGAGATCATACAGTGTTATTCATTTGTCGAAATTGGGGCCAAATTGAGTCCCATTCCTTATCTTAAACAGTTTATTTTTTCCATAATTACTGGCTAAAGTTCTCAATTCAAGGTTTGACCCCAAACAATGTGTTAATATGTTACAAATTGAGTTTGTTTCCTTATGCAGCTCTATAAGTTGAACCTTAGTGCAATTTATCTTGATAGCACTTATTCTCAATTTTTATACGCCCGTCTATGACGTATTATGGTATACCCCGCGTCTGTCCGTCCGTCCGTCCGTCTGTCCGTCCGTCCGTCTGTCCGTCCGTCCGTCCGTCTGTTAATGTCGTACGCTACGTCAAATATCCTTTGACAGATTTTCTTCAAATTTTAACACAATCTTAATATTGATAAACCCTGATCCCCTTTCGTTTTTGACGGAATTCTGAATTGTCGTTCCAGAGTTATGGGACTTTGTTCGTCAAAATTTCGTGATTTCATTGAATGTCCTACTGTAGCTCAAATATCCTTCGATGGATTTTTTTCAAATTTCAACACAATCTTAATATTGATAAACCCTGATCCCCTTTCGTTTTTGACGGAATTCTGAATTGTCGTTCCAGAGTTATGGGACTTTGTTAGTCAAAATTTCGTGATTTCATTGAATGTCCTACCGTAGCCGTCCGTCCGTCCGTCTGTTAATGTCGTACGGTACGTCAAATATCCTTTGACAGATTTTCTTCAAATTTTAACACAATCTTAATATTGATAAACCCTGATCCCCTTTCGTTTTTGACGGAATTCTGAATTGTCGTTCCAGAGTTATGGGACTTTGTTCGTCAAAATTTCGTGATTTCATTGAATGTCCTACTGTAGCTCAAATATCCTTCGATGGATTTTTTTTTTTTTTTTTTAGTATCCCTGAAAAATTGAACAAGGTGAGCTTTTTTCTATTCCGATTGTACACTACCACTTACCCATCTACATTTCTCTTTTATTATTGGTCAAAATATCTATAACAGGTTTACTTCAACTCCATATCCTCTAAAGAAATGCATACATATACTCAAAAAAAGATATGGTATGAATGTCAAGGAGACGGCGCTCCATGCTCATGTACTTATAAAATAAACCATGTATTCAAATACAAATAAACTGAAGTAAAAAAATGATTCAAAGGGTTATTTATTACCTTACTACTTCATTGGCGAACGACGGGCGTATCATGCGCTCATGGCGCAGCTCCTCAGTTAAATTATGTTTAGCCAAAACTACAACCATTTTCCCAATTTAATTCAAAACACTATGATTCTTTACGAATTGTCCCAATCCGAAAAATGGTTAAAATAAACTCTGCACAGAGCTAGCCCCTTGTTATAGCACATTTTAAAGTTTTTTATCAGAATAACTGGCTTAATTATACCCCCACAAACGAAGTTTAGGGGGGTATATAGGAGTGAACTTGTCTGTGGGTCAGTCGGTTTGTTGGTCCGTATTTAGTGTCCGCTCTCTAATTCAAGTAGTTTTCATCCGATCTTCACCAAACTTGGTCAGAAGTTGTTTCTACATTATGTCTAGGCCAGGTTCGAATATGGTCCTTGCCGGGTCAACAACTAGGTCACGGGGTCACTTCGTGTGTTTTAAACATTCAGCATGTTGTCCGCTCTCTAATTCAAGTAGTTTTCATCCGATCTTCACCAAACTTGGTCAGAAGTTGTATCTAGATGATCTTAAGGCCAAGTTTGAACATGGGCCTTGCCGGGTCAAAAACTAGGTCACGGGGTCACTTTGTGCGTTATTTAACATTCCGCATGGTGTCCTCTCTCTTATTAAAGTAGTTTTCATCCTATCTTCACCAAAATTGGTCAGAAGTTTTATCTAGATGATATGAAGGCCAAGTTCGAACATGGGCCATGCCAGATCAAAAACTAGGTCACAGGGTCACTTAGTACGTTTTACACATTGAGCATTTTGTCCGCTCTCTATTTCAAGTAGTTTAAATTCATTCTTCACCACACTTGGTCAGAAGTTGTAACTAGATGATGTGTAGGTCAAGTTCGAACATGGGCCATGCCGGGTCAAAAACTAGGTTACCGGATCACTTAGTGTGTTTTAAACCTCACCATGTTGTCCGCTCTCTAATTCAAGTAGTTTTTATCCAATCTTCACCAAAATTGGTCAGATTTTGTATCTTGATAATGTTTCGGTCAAGTTTGAATATTGATCATGCCGGGTCAAAAACAAGGTCACGGGGTCACTTACATGTAGTGCGTTTTAAACATCACAATGTTGTCTGCTCTCTAATTCAAGTAGTTTTAATCCAATCTTCACCAAACTTGGTCAGAAGTTGTATCTAGATGATGTCTAGGCCAAATTTGAATATGGGTCATGCCGGGTCAAAAACTAGGTCACGGGGTATCTTAGTGCGTTTTAAACCTCACCATGTTGTCCGCTCTCTAATTCAAGTAGCTTTTTTCTCCAATCCTCACCAAACTTGGTCACAAGTTTTATCTAAATGATCTCTAGGACAAGTTTGAACATGGGCCATTCAGGGCCTAAAACTAGGTCACCGGGTCACTTTGTGCATTATTTAACATTCAGCATGGTGTCCGCTCTCTAATTCAAGTAGTTTACATCCAATCTTCACCAAACTTGGTCAGAAGTTTTATGGAGATGATATTAAGGCCAAGTTAGAACATGGGCCTTTCTGGGTCAAAAACTAGGTCAAGGGGTCACTTAGTGCGTTTTAAAAATTGAACATGGTGTCTGCTGTTTTTTGTAAAGACGGCATGCAAAATATTATGTGTCAATGCGGCATGGACGGTATTCGTTACATCTGTGACAAAGCTCTAGTTTGCTTATTTCACTACGTTTAATTACTATTTTGAACTCACATCTATTGTTTCTTATTAAATGCCATACAGTTGTATTGTCTCACATTTAAAGTTGTGAAGTCTCAGGTATAAGTCATAAACTGTGACATTTAAAGGTGTGCAGACTCACAGTTAAATATGTAGATTGTAACATTTAAAGTTGTGTTGTCTCACATTTTAAGTTGCTTAGTATCACATTTAAAATGATGTAGTCTCACATTTAAAGTTCTATAGTCACACAATTAAAGGTGTACAGTCTCACATTCTAAATTGCTGAAGTAATGCCTGTTTTTGATTTACAAAAAATAAATGTTACACCTTGCTACAAACCCAAAAATTCCAATTTCGAGTTGGTGCGCATAAAACATTGAAACTATGTTATTTTGAGTTCTAATTGGTGAAAAATTATTGGCAATATTCTAAATATGAATTATAGGCACAATGTTAGGCATTTAAAAAACAGGTCTGTAAAGTAAGGTGTTGCAAGGCTTATTCATGTGTCTCTAAACAATCCGGTTTTAGTTTACTTTACATTTCCTTTTCAGTGAACTTAACTAGCAAACATGACAAACGTCATTGAAGTGAAAGTCGATGACAACCCCCTTCTTGCACAAATACTACAACTCGCTTAAGAAATTGAGCATGAAGACGTCTTGCGTCAGACTACCAAGCCTCCTATCAATATCTCCTCCCATGTTGGCTACATCAACACTTCCAACAGCAGAGCCTTGGTGAGTTTGACTTCCGTCTTAGCATCGATGTCGCTTAGCAACAATTGGATGATGGGCGTCGACAAATTATGCCGGACAAGTCGCTCGAACTGAAACTATCTGATCCAACAGGTAGAGCAGGCGTTGCGTGACATGTCCATTAATGTGACTACTCTATATGTTGTTCTCGAATAATGTGAACCTTAGGCCTGGAGAGCAGTATGCGATTGACGCCATTCAACAACAGTTGTCGGCAATTCTCGGGTTTGGGGTGGCGACTTTGGCGTCGGGACTCGCTCCATCTCTGTCTAAGGCCCAGTCGCAGCAGCAGCAGCAGCAACAAGAACAATAAGTAGTATCTTAGTGGTGTTCTGGGATATGGGGCTTCATGTATGTGCTTAAATTGTCATCCAAGATTAGCCTGTGCAGACTGCACCTACATTAAGTCATATTAAATTGTCATCCCAGATTAGCCTGTGCAGACTGCACATACATTAAGTCCTATTAAAGTGTCATCCCAGATTAGCCTGTGCAGATTGCACATACATTAAGTCCTATTAAAGTGTCATCTCAGATAAGCCTGTGCAGACTGCACATGCATTAAGACCTATTAAAGTGTCATCCCAGATTAGCCTGTGCTGATTGCACATTCTTAAAATCCTATTAAAGTGTCATCCAAGATTAGCCTGTGCAGACTGCACATACATTAAGTCCTATTAAAGTGTCATCCCAGATTAGCCTGTGCAGACTGCACATACATTTAGTCCTATTAAAGTGTCATCTCAGATTAGCCTGTGCAGACTGCACATACATTTAGTCCTATTAAAGTGTCATCCCAGATTAGCCTGTGCAGACTGCACATACATTAAGTCCTATTAAAGTGTCATTTCAGATTAGCCTGTGCAGACTGCACATACATTAAGTCCTATTTAAGTGTCATCCCAGATTAGCCTGTGCAGACTGCACATACATTAAGTCCTATTAAAGTGTCATTTCAGATTAGCCTGTGCAGACTGCACATACATTAAGTCCTATTTAAGTGTCATCCCAGATTAGCCTGTGCAGACTGCTCATACATTAAGCCCTATTTTCCCAGAATGAGGCTCATATACTTCACTTAACATCAGTATTTTATGTGCCTGAAAAGTTCCTAGCATCAAATGGGAATTATGTGCTTTTAAATTGATCACACATAGTAAATAAAATGCAAATAGCACTTGATCTGATATCAATTTTAATTGTTTCTGCCTGATTGAGAAAAAGGTCAAAGCATCAAATGGTAAGTATGTGTTTTTAAAATTAATCAACTTGGTAAATAAATAGCAATTGATCTAATATCAGGTTTAATCATAGAAGGTAAAGGCATAGTTTTGTGTATTTTTCGGCCGAAATTCAGCTCTTGAACAAAGCGTTTATCTTTTACAAAATCAGCTGTAATAGACTTGTTAAATTTGATTTAATTTTAGCAAAACAAATATTTAAATGACTTCAGCACATTATACAATTATTCCCTTCAATGTTTTTTTAATTTCCTGAATTTTGTTTTAAGAGCCGGTTCCTACAGGATCCCATGCAATAGATTGGTACCCAGCTGAACAACAGGCTTTCGGGTAAGCTGGGCCCGGATAGGTGCAGCCAGTCTAAAGCTGGGGCTCCAAACTGTCCTGCCAAGTGGGCTGATATTACCTCTTCTACAAGGTACATTGGTCCTGTAATTGACCGTGTATAATGTGCAGTGTGTTACTACTCAAACTTTTATTTCAATAGTGTGTGCTTGTTATACATTGGTAATACTCTATTCTTGCTGCTAAATTAAACTTATGTAATTGTAAATATTCATAATCGTTGCCATTTTGTATTTCCTTGAAAGGGTGCAGGGGGGAGGTCGGATCGGATAGAATTGTAGAATTCTCTGTCCTTCCATTCTTCCTTATGTCCATCCAACTCTTTTGGAGTTACAAGTAACTTAATGCAGATTGGTTAGATATAGATGAAAAATGATTGTATCAAGTGTACAGTATATAGTAGGCTGTGTGTGTGTGAAGTGTTTATTGTATACCTCATTTGTATCAAGAGCCTTCAAACATAATGTATTTCTTATATTATTTAATCAAACAACATTGTTTGACCTCCAATATAACTGATGCTATTTCAGAATGCATGAATTATTTGGTTTACAGGGACATATGTCAGTGATGTGCAAAGAGCTGGTTTTCTGTTCACAGAGAAATATCCTAACAACTCCAACTCAGCCACTACATCTCAACAGGTAAGTCCCCTAACCATTGCAAAACATAAACTGTGGCACCAGATCACTGGGATATAAGTCGTCCGTTTACATTCTGCACAGTATGCAACCACAGCAGATTTGCTTATTTTTCTTCACAGGTAACCAATAGAACAAGAATGGGATTAATTGTTTGATATGCACAGTTCTGTGGTTTGAGCAGAATTCTACCTTGGGACCTTTCGATTCCTAGACAGGCATCCCACCACTTGACTAAGGTCCCAAATTAATACAGTATTACGCAAAGACATGATATCTGAGCTATGTTCATGCATTTTTATGCCCCCCTTCGAAGATGAGGGGGTATATTGCTTTGCTCATGTCGGTCGGTCGGTCTGTCGGTCCGTCCACCAGGTGGTTGTCAGACGATAACTCAAGAACGCTTGGGCCTAGGATCATGAAACTTCATAGGTACATTGATCATGACTCGCAGATGACCCCTATTGATTTTGAGGTCACTAAGTCAAAGGTCAAGGTCAGGGTGACCCGAAATAGTAAAATGGTTTTCGGATGATAACTCAAGAACGCATACGCCTAGGATCATGAAACTTCATAGGTAGATTGATCATGACTTGCAGATGACCCCTATTGATTTTGAGGTCAAAAGGTCAAAGGTCAAGGTCATGGTGACCCGAAATAGTAAAATGATTTTCGGATGATAACTCAAGAACGCATACGCCTAGGATCATGACACTTCACAGGTACATTGATCGTGACCCGCAGATGACCCCTATTGATTTTCAGGTCACTAGGTCAAAGGTCAAGGTCACAGTGACAAAAATCGTATTCACACAATGGCTGCCACCACAACGGACAGCCCATATGGGGGGCATGCATGTTTTACAAACAGCCCTTTGTCCGTCCACCAGGTGGTTGTCAGACGATAACTCAAGAACGCTTGGGCCTAGGATCATGAAACTTCATAGGTACATTGATCATGACTTGCAGATGACCCCTATTGATTTTGAGGTCACTAAGTCAAAGGTCAAGGTCACGGTGACCCGAAATAGTAAAATGGTTTTCGGATCATAACTCAAGAACGCATACGCCTAGGATCATGACACTTCACAGGTACATTGATCGTGACCCGCAGATGACCCCTATTGATTTTCAGGTCACTAGGTCAAAGGTCAAGGTCACAGTGACAAAAATCGTATTCACACAATGGCTGCCACCACAACGGACAGCCCATATGGGGGGCATGCATGTTTTACAAACAGCCCTTGTTAAGTATTGCAAATGTAAAGTGATGAAATATTAGGAAATTTACACTAGGGGATTAAGAGAAAGTCCCTTTCCCCCATTGCTATGCACCTGATGAACATATTTGTTTCTCTATAACCACCTGTGAAATAAAGTTTAATAATATACTTAAATTAACTCAACACATATTCTCTGTTGATTTTAAATGATTGCATTGCATGTCTATAATATTTTCAAAAGCTTTCCATCTCTGAAACGTTGTTGTCACACATTTGGTTCTGTTCAAATCTGTTTATGTTGGCTAAGCAATATGGAAGCTTATGGTTGACAAAGACATTTTCTATAATGTAAAAAATGCTTGATATATTTGCACAATTATCTGTCAAGTTTGACACACAATCTACTTTTTCCAGACAACCCGAATATCAAGGCATTAAGTTTCTTCTGGATGCAGTTACAGTCACAGCTTTCAAGCCAGCAGCTGTCGATGTATTGAAATTTTCTCCTCTCCATGTTACCTGACCTGTTGCCTGTGAACATCCTGCACATAGAACCTTTGTGAGTTTGTCAGACGTGTGTAGGCTTTTTGTAAATACCTACTTTCAGAGACAGTTTAAGGAAACACTGGTCCATCTAAACGTTTGTCCGCCTGTCAGGTTGTGTGGCATATATAACCTCAAAACATATTTCTTATTTTGTTATGCAACTCTCCAAACATGTTAATCGCCATGTGGATGTGTACTGTTGCGTATTGTATATCAGCTTCCTTTTGCATTAGTGGAATTAGAGATAAAAAACTTTTTTCATTACATGTTCATATTATTTTGCAGTAAATATTTAATAATTAAGAAATATATCTCGGACCACCTATCTATAAATTCAAATCAAAGAAGCTTTAGCACCATAGCCAGTTTTGTTCTTTTTCATTGCTTTCCTAAGTAACACAATCAGAATAATGAACTGAAATTAACATTAACATACCTATCTTTATTTCAGATCCCAATCGATGTAATTAAACCGGCCAATCAAAAAGATAGCCTGGTACAGCACTTGTCATTAGAATTTGACGCCATGCATGCCTTTGAAGATCATTTATACATACAATTTAAGCATGATAGTCAATAAGTGCCTGCGTTGGCTTCTTAAAAGACTCGCAGTCCTAAGCATTTACGATGGAATTCCTCATCTTGAAATATTGGGAAAGCAGGAAAACACCTGTCACTGTTATGAAAAAAATGAGGGAATGACAAAGAACAATAAGACCAGCCAAGTCCTGTGATCAGACAAGTCCTGTGATCAGACACGTCATGTGATAAGCCAAGTCTTAAGATCAGCTTAGTTCTGTGGCCAGACACGTCTTGTGGCCAGCCAAGTGTTTTACCAGCCATGTCCTGTGACCAGCGAAGTCCTGTGATCAGCCAAGTCTTAGGATCAGCTAAATTGTGTGGCCAGCCAAGTCATGTGACCAGCCAAGTGTTTTTACCAGCCATGTCCTATGACCAGCAGCTTTGTCTCGAGTGTACAGTCTGATTGTATGGGAAGAAAAATCTACATTTCATATTGTATGGGCATAATGATACTGACAGTATCTTGATGATTAAGTATTTTGTTATATATTGGTAAATAGACCAATATGATAAGGGGAAACTCAGTAATAGCAGTAATTTAAAGTTTTATTTCAAGAGCAAAATAATGCAAGTACTACAATTGTGTCTGTATTCAGAAACTGACTCTATATAGCTTTATCCTGATTATCGTAAACAGACAGACACAAATGATTTTACAATTTTTGTTTTTTAAACATTGATTTTAAGCCTTCACAAAGTTGTTTAAATAATGCTGATACCTTGGACAATATTTAGCTTATTTATTGTATAAACAAGACATGCTTATTTTTAGTTTTTACCTATAAAATAGCAATAGCAATAGGTAAAATAATTGATCAGAACGGTTCATAATTGAGATGCTTCTATTTTGATATGGTTGTCATTCTGTCTGTGTACATTTCTCATCAGTTTGCGCTTTTGAGGCAGTATTTTGTCAAGAATTTCATGTAGTGATGTTATAGTAAAATATCAAATAATAATTTGATTTATTCAAACTATATTAACCTTCTGTTAATTATCAATTTATTTATTGACAACAGATACTTTGTTTAATATTAACAATAGTTAAGCGCGTTATAAAAATTGAGTGAATGTACATGCATAATATTGCGATAATTGATGCACACATTAATGGAAAACTATTTAATAAAGTGGAATTTAGAAGTACATCTTAATTGTAATGGAGTTTGTTTAATTATTAAAAAAAGGATGCTTTCATTGTTGAAAATATGATAGTAATTCCTCCACAAGTAATTTTATTTCAAAGTGAGTATTTTCATGAAGAATGATCCTAGATATGGTTGTAGATTGTTCTTGTTGTATCATATACTGACATGCTCATCATTTGTGTTGACATTTGCATTCTAGCATTAAAAGTTCATTATGCTTTAAATATTTGTATGTTCACATTTGCGACCAGCTTTTCTAATGTAATAAGTGAATAACGTAACACAGATTTATGTGTCACTGTATATACGTTTATTTTGTCATTTGTAAATAGATCAACTGCAAAGATAATGTTTTTGTTTGTACATTATTCATAAAATGTAGCCATTTCAAACAGATACATTCACTGTTTGAATTCATTTGTACAAAATTGTTTCATATTAAACATCATTAACATATCAGGCAATAGAACAAAAGAATTGCTTCGGATAATTGTGCAAATTAACCTGTATAGTTAATTCAGAGATGCAGAATATCAGATCATTAACATACTTTAAGCATTAAAAACACCTTGTTTTATGTCAAGCTTTTCAGTTATTATAATAAGCAACTATTATCTGGAAATTTGGAAAACAGTGAAGAACGATTCAAGGGAGAGCAACTGTGATATACTAAATAAAAGTCGTCTCCCTTGTTAGAGTATAATTGTACCTCTCAACGTAACAAGAACATTGAATCTTTTTTTATATTATTCCACACTATAAACTATATACTATATTCATTCAGCAATCACTAAAGAAATATGGTTTGCATAATTGTTTATTTCTATGCGTTATACCAAATTCACCAGTATGGCATCAATTTAAGTTCATCATATTTTAATTGCCAAAATTGGCCATACAGTGCTAAAAGTTTGGTATTCTGACTATTATAAGTGCATGTTCTCATACAATATCACATTGTATATTTTAACACTGAGGCAATATGTGTTAATATATTAATTTTTATTTATTGACTTGTTGTTGCTTGTCAAGGTGTCTAATTTTGAACTATAGCTGTTAACTGATTGTGACTATTTTCCAGTTTTGAATGATTGCTTTTAGTTGATTGTTTACAAGTGTGTTAAAGCTGTTTTCATGTTGACCGCTCCACATTAAATGTCGTCGACGCGCATTCACTGCGGCAAGGTTCCGTAAAACTCCCAACAAATCTGATGTCTTATGATTGGATTCCATACACACGTGGTTGTTTATACTCAGCTAGCTTTGCATTAAACATGTCTGCTTTGTTGTTGAACAATTATACACAGCTTTTTATTGGACAAAATTGTGTAGTATTTCAAATTTTTGCTTTCGATTTTTTATTTCCAACAAAAATATACTTTGTTTATTTGTATGTATATTTAGCTATAATAAATTTGTTTCTATTATATATAAACAACCTATTTATAAGCAATAAACTATATTGGTAAAAGTAGATTTAAGGTTCAAAATCATGTCTTAATTTGTTTGATTATCCCAAATTAACATTTTGCAAAAGCAAAACTTGTTGAATAAAGAAAAGTTTATGCCACCAGGTCTTTTAACCATTGATTGTTTATCACTAATGATCAGGACTTTATCAGGGATAAATAATTGCCTATGCACGGTTATAATGTTTGTGTTTTTGAATTGAATAATTTCTGTAGTTTGGTGAACATTAATTGCTTGTTTTTTTAAAGACATAGCACATGTCATATAATATAGTATCATTGTAGTTTTGGTATGTTTAGGGATATAATCATGTTAATGTATGTGATTTGCTGATCCATTTCTTATTGATTCACTCCATTTAATGTATATAGCCATGCATAGAGCAGGAATCTTGTTGTACTGTGAAACAAATGTTGTTATAGCAAATAAAAAATGTATGTTAATTGTTTCCTCACTTCTATATAAGTTTCCCTTTTGACGATGGCATATTGTGATTTGGTCTGTCTCTCCGTTTTTTCGTTTGTCCCCCGTCATACATTGGTCAGACTCGGATACCTTTCAGAACCTTAATAACTATTCTGACAGATCTTCACTTGGGGATTGTTCTTCATGCAGATATTATGTATGTCGCTCCAAAGACTTGTCATGTTGTTCCCACGATTAATAAGGTAGTTGGAACGAGGTAACTTTGTAATGAGAATGAAAAAGCTTAGCCGTGGGAATGAGAAAGTAAGTCAATTCAATGACGTACTTAATCATGGGAACAAGTCACTAATTCATGGGAATGACAAACTTGAAAACGTACAAGTTAATCTGTGCACACGTACATTTCACGCCATGATTGGTATTTTCAGTAGACGAAGCCCACTCCTATTGAGAGTAGGTTAAGTGTGTCAGGCAGAACGTTTTATAAAATGTGATTAATTTTTTTTATGTACTTGATTCAATGTGGCACTTAAGGATTATTTAAGACAAATGTTGACCACTATCTGAAAATGTATTGCGAGCAACATTCTCAGGCTAAATGAATGGGAGAAACATGTGTTCGTTCTGAAAATTTGTTTTCGTTCTTAAAGCTAACATCTAGTACACATTTATATGAATATTTATTTTTCTTATCAAACATTTTTACATGTCATATCTTCCAAGTCAGGGGATTATAGTGATTTGGTCTTGTCTGTCATTCTGTTGAAATGTAAAGTATAATTGTGAAGTGATGAAATGGCACACATATATATTCAACAGAATACAAACTTATATCAAACATGTATTAATTATGTTGTTTTAATAAGTTAAATTATATTTTAGTCCAAGGTCGTTAAATGGTTAAACAATATGAATCACTGTATTCACGTTGGTCAAAAAGAGATGTACATTATACACCATAAGAATTTCTTAATCTCTAAACAATCGAAAACAATGTTTTGTGAAAAGAATGCTGACCATTTGATAGCAAAATATTGGAAAATCGCGTGACCAGTAACTGTAAGTATATGGCTACAAAGTACAAACCGGCATAAATGTTTCGTAACAGGCTAGAGCGAACATGAGAGACGTAGTCGCATCTGTTTTAAAATAATTTGTTAGAAAAAGTTAGTGAGGCGTGATCGACGACATGAAGACCTTCTGACCACGACTACAAACGTACTCTTAAATGCGTATTCACATGTGAACAATATTACTGTTGTTGTTGCACTACTTCTTATCTAACAAGCAACCAAAATATTATTACAAAATTACTCTAAAGAATACTAAAATGCATGCATTTGTATATTACCATATGTTGTTTTGTTCACTTGAAATACGCATAATTGTCGCATGAAATGTGTGATATCATTGTCAAACCACACATTAGTGTCAGTAGATAAAATTATACTACGGGAGGATACATCATATGTGTCCTCACATGCCATATTATGAGTATATTTCTTCACTATCAAAATTTAAATCGTATGTTAGTATTTGATTTAAATGCAGTTTTCTTTGACACATTTAAACCACACTTAGTTTAAACATATTTATTTTAGCTCGATTGCATAGAAAGCCTTAGGCTTATTTGAAACGCTCTCGAGTCCGTTTCCTGGGACTAGAACCAGTACTTGGTGTCTATGGGGGAAATCTAAAGAACGCTCCCGCAGTGGGGATCGAACAAATGACCTCCCGATCGCTAGGTGGACACCATATCCACTACACCACAGCGACCTTAGACCACACTTGCATAGCCGCGTCATGCAAAAATGGGTCTTATGCGTTTCGTTCAGGGTATCGTAAACCCAACATGTGCGTTTTTCGCAGTCTGGTCAGAGGCGATGCTATTGGCTATAAATTCACTCAATGGGCTATATATAGGATTTGCGCATACGAAATTAACATCCATTTTCGCATGACGAGGGTCATTAAAAATCTCATTGCAAATTGTAATTGGCACATTTTAGCACAATGCTTTTCGATACAAAATTGAATTCAAAATAGCAAACTTGTAAATAATGGCGGCCTATCCAGGCGTTCAGGAACAATTTCCACAGGTGCTGACCGAGTACGGCAAATATTGTGGTTGGATAATTAAACGATTTTCCTCTTATCGTGACACTTTACTATTTCGGTAATGTATGTTTTCTCATCTTGAAAGCAAAACTGTGTTTATCGGTAGTCAATTATATATTCACCGGACGATTTAGTGAACGAGTACTGACACTGAAATTTTGGGAGATAGATGTTAACGCGTAACTGGGCCACAATTTGTGTCGTTTGAACATACAAAAGTCCGGAATTCCTTACACTGAACAGTGCTACATCCTTTGCACTGAGCACAGACATAGTAATGTAGCCAAAGTTCAGAGGTTTTATCTCGAATCAGCTTATGAAATATTCGAAAATATATATGCGTGTCTGCTGGCGTTATGTAAAAGTCATTTAATGTGAAAAGCTGGGTAAACAGCTTTGCCGAAAAAGCGCATTTGTGCTCTATACCTATGTTTAGGTAAGAGTTGTTGACACCGTGTGAATTGCTAGGGTACGAGTAATGCATAAACAACAAAGTACGGGTCAAAAGGGCTGTCTTTATGACTACCTTATACGTGAGTAAAAAGTATTGCTCGCAAATTTATTGTCATCAATTATCTTATTGTATGTTTGGACTTAGTATATTGTGTCAAAAATTAAAAGTTGTGTGCAGGGAATTTTCATCATGAAATCATATTCTTAGTGAGATAGGTATTCGCTATTCCCAAAGATTATTAGTCCCAAAGATGTTTTGATAGAACTAGTTAAATTTACCTTAAATTTACCTACGATTTATACGAACACGTATATTTTTGTAGGAGCCAGGCTGTGTATTAGTGCCGTCTCAATAGTTCCCCCACCACTTGGAAGAGCATTTATTTGGTTGATGCACATAGATCATTTACATTACATTCATACATGCTATGAATCATTTATTGTTATAATTGTTATAATGTATTGTGGATTAGACTTAAATAAACTGACAAACAGTTTACATGAAAACACAATCGAAATTTGCATGATGTTGAGGTAAAGCGATACGAGTTATTTGTTGATAGAAAACCAACGGTAAATTGAACGCCAAGTGGCCCTAAATTGAGTATACTAGTAGTTGTTTTTCTTTATACTTGAAGCAATGTTACCATTACTTTAGAGAAGAACACGAATCGTTGAAATGAATCAACGTGTACATTTGACTGCTTGCACGGACCACACATTTGTATTCACTTGTGCCGCGTTCTGTGAAACGGGGCTTAGGCATGTCCGAACGGCCTAATAATTAGGGACGACACTTTTCGCTTTTATGGAATAGTTAATTTGAGGAAAGTCTCCTTTAAAGAAGAATCCAACTTAGGCGGAAAGTGTCGTTCCTGTTTACCCTATGCGGACTGCTTACGCTAATCTGGGACGACACTTTACGTCACGCATAAAACCTTATGTTTACCATAAGCGAACTGCTTACGCGAATCTGGGACGACACTTTACGTACATGTATAAAACCTTCTGTTTATCATATGCGAACTGCTTACGCTAATCTGGGACGACACTTAACGTACACGTGTAAACCCTTCTGTTTACCATATGCGAACTGTTAACGCTAATCTGGGACGACACTTTACGTACGCGTATAAAACCTTATGTTTATCATATGCGAACTGCTTACGCTTATCTGATAAGACACTTTAAGTACATGTGTAAAACCTTCTGTTTACCCTTTGCGGGCTCTTTACGTACATGTATAAAACCTTTTGTTAAACCTATGCGAACTGCTAACGCTAATCTGGTACGACACTTTAAGTTCATGTGTAACAACTTCTGTTCACCCAATGCAGACTGCTAACGCTAATCTGGTACGACACTTAGCGTACATGTATACAACTTTCTGTTTACCCTTTGCGGACTGCCAACGCTAATCTGGGACGACACTTAACGTGCATGTATAAAACCTTCTGTTTACCAAATTCTGACTGCTTACGCTAATCTGGAACGACACTTTACGTACATGTATACAAACTTCTGTTTACCGTATTCGGACTGCTAACGCTAATCTGGGACGACACTTTACATACATGTATACAATCCAGTTTTCCCAGAACGAGGCTCAATCGGATCCTAAAGGTCACAATATAGGTTATATTACACTAATTCAGATTCCCATAGGGTCCCATTATAAAACTGACAACTTTCACAGCATTTTTCTTGCCTTTCCGACGTATCAATTTTTCCGAACCTGGTATCATTTTAAAGATGGATCTGTCATCTTCCAATAATTGCAAACAAAAACATACCGTCTCGCAACTTCTAAGAAAGTAAATCGCTGTCGAATGAACCCACCGTAGAAAAACGTGTTTCGGAATCCTAATTTCGACAAAAGCCCCACACAATAGAAAACACACCCTCAAAAGTTCATCTTTTAAGTTAGCATCCAATCCAAGGCATCAAAGTACTCCAGACACATACAGGATATTACAAATAACCACAAAAGTCATGTCTCACATTGTTAAATGGCTTATATTCAAGAAGAGAAAAGGAACTCTTTAGAAATAGGCACTACTTTCGAATGGACCACGGAGGGATACACAATGATTTAGTGTAATGTAACCTTTAAGGGAACTCAACTTTGTCCTATCTTTTTCAAACTTTCTCCACATGAGATTTCAACTATTTCCACAATGAATATGCAATTTCAGTGCATTCGGATGGGGGTAAAGGCCTTAAAATGGCCATTTAAAGCGGTGACTAAATTGGCCGCAGTAAAGTCGGAATGCATGATTTTTAGTCTAAGTGACGACAGCTGATTTTGCGTCTCCAATTATTGTTACGCGTAACTTTCATGGCAAAAACTGGTATCATTGCATGCGAAATTCACCAATATATCAGCAAAAGGCCCAAATAAATGTATTGATTGTGAATCAGTGTACTTTTCTTGATGAAATAGGAGACTTTTTTAAAATTTTAAGCACTTTTTTCAATAAAAAACTCACTTACAGCATATAAAATCATGTTTATTAAGAAAATTATTATTAAAAGCTTCACTTACAATCTAAACATACACATTGCAATTACAAAAATTAATGCTATTATGATGAGAGGCATAATTTTCAGCTTTCAAGCTGATACAAGCCGGCTACCCAAATTTAACACTTAAAAAGGCGCAAATCGCTCCTTCAACAGCTTACGACACAAAGTGACACTTAATGCGCATCCAGATAGTCTCTCTCATATAAATAAGTCCTGTTAGCGACATTTTATTAAGTATTCTCTTTAAAATCCAGTGTTGAAAGCGTAAGTTTTGCAAAAATGTCCACAGTCACCATGCAAAAGAGCATGTTTGCTAAGGAATTCCTACGCGAGTGGCCACACTAATGTCGTGGCAGGAAAGTCATTTGGGTGTGATTCCTCTGTAGTTCAGTGAACATTCATTCCACTACCTGGGGATGACTATCAGGATCAATTTTCCCAGCTTGGTGTAGTGTTGACCTTTCAGGATGTTGATGGATCGTCCACAAGCGCTGCACCACTGCGGCCTCTGTTCAGGACACAGAGTCGGATTGAGGTGCACACAAACCCGCAGTCAGGCAAGGATCATCCAGACCTTTAATAAAATAAAATGTTTATGCCCCTTAAACTGGCAATTATGTTCAACACTGAGATAAGGATACACATAGAGGAGACATCATGCCATGGCTTTCTCATTATTGACACGGCAAACTCGAGCAGCCGGGGACTTGGCTCTAAACAAAAACAGGTATGCTCCATCAATGTGAGCAAGATGGCATGTCAGAGTTAAAAAGGGCAAACAAACATACAAAAGAGATATGTAGGAAATTAGAAATTAAATGCCAGAAGTAATTTTAAGTATTGTTTTTCTGTCTGCAAGGGTTGCTGTGGAAAATAGTGCTTAACGCATAGTTTGGCCTGTAGGGGTTCTGCTAGCAAGAACAAATCGAAGTCATATCTGCCCGCGAACTGTAAGCTTGAGATAACCATATCTGATGAAGTACTGCTTTGAGAATGCATTCTTATTGTACTTGAACCAGATCGCATTGACAGCACAAGGCTTCAGACCCCCCGAAAGTGTGAGGCTTTCAATAGTGCTTACCTGATACCAGACCGCATTGCCCGAGACAGTGACTTTCTCCCGGAACTGCACAGGCTGCATCCGCAGCACAATCCTTAAGCTCAATCATGGTCTGGCTGACTCTGAAATAGTGAAATCTGAATTTACAGATGCTCATTTGTCTAAAGGTTATGAGTTTATTGCCTATCTTATTAAAAGCAAACACAATGACAATAAAAAGACATGTGCATTTCTGAAAAGACATACAGCTGCCCGATACTTGACTAGGAAATGGCGCTATGGTCTTCACTCTGAAATTCATTACTCTAAGGGCTTAACAGAACAAAAGCCAGATCTTACAGCTAATTGGCCCCACCTACAGCTAAATATGCTTTATAGGTTGAAAATAAAGTTATTTGTCTGAAGAACTAGTGCTATTAACTCATCAGCTATGTTGCTCCACTGGCCGCAATTCTGTAAAAATAGTGTATATATGGAAAGACCTAGTCTACCACCTGCACCGCACCGCTACGTCCACTGTAAAAATACACAGCTAAGTTAGTACTTTAACGAACAAACTGAAATTCATGTGTTAATTAAACAATCAGTATGATGACTCACATTGAAATCATGTCCAGTGCACCAGTCAGAGCAAGACAGCTAGCAGATTGTTGACCATCTACGGCTCAAGGACAAACGGTCAGGCCTACAAACAAAGAGAAAAATGGCATAAATGGGTTGCATGCATGTAATTTTGCATATTTTTCATCTTGCTCTCCACCTGAAACTTCAATCTATGGACATAATAATATTTACATTTAAGATTTGTTGGAAATGTTACCCTTACTTGTCCATACCAGGTCCCCCACCCATCCGGAACCGTCTAAAACCACCTAAAACATCCATTTGGACCAAAATATTGACACCTCTCATCTATTTTAGCACCCAAATCATCAAAACATTCATTAAAATTCATTTTCTACTTGTCTCGCTTGCAGACGAATCCATGTGACCTTGACATTGCAGTAAATGTGCTTTTTAAAGGTTATATTACACTAATTCAGATTCCCATAGGGTCCCATTATAAAACTGACAACTTTCACAGCATTTTTCTTGCCTTTCCGACGTATCAATTTTTCCGAACCTGGTATCATTTTAAAGATGGATCTGTCATCTTCCAATAATTGCAAACAAAAACATACCGTCTCGCAACTTCTAAGAAAGTAAATCGCTGTCGAATGAACCCACCGTAGAAAAACGTGTTTCGGAATCCTAATTTCGACAAAAGCCCCACACAATAGAAAACACACCCTCAAAAGTTCATCTTTTAAGTTAGCATCCAATCCAAGGCATCAAAGTACTCCAGACACATACAGGATATTACAAATAACCACAAAAGTCATGTCTCACATTGTTAAATGGCTTATATTCAAGAAGAGAAAAGGAACTCTTTAGAAATAGGCACTACTTTCGAATGGACCACGGAGGGATACACAATGATTTAGTGTAATGTAACCTATACTAAAATATTTCCTACACATATTCAATGTGAAAGCAATAACTTTAACAAAAAATAAAGTCAAACTTTTGCACATAGACATCCCCATAACCATATATTTTCTTAAAGAGCATTCCAAGCCGCACTGATTTAAACAATAAAAAGGGGGGTCATACGTTATGCAAGAAAGAACTCGACGCGAATCAGCGGTCACTGTTTTATGGCCATCTATTTACCGGCTTCGTACCAGTTGAGAAGGGTTTCCCGCCATCTGTCAAAGTCTCATGTAGTATCCAACCTTCAAGCCAAAGAGTGAATTTCTGTTAAACATCAATGTTTTCCCTACCTCATGCACAAAGAAACATTCTAAAATAAAGCCATGGCAAGTGCCCCTACAGATAATTGTGTCTTCTTACAAATGATGTTCATGTTTCATGAGAGTATAGCATTGCACTCCAAAATATTTTAGTATATTGTAACCTAAAGGAGAAATTTATTCTGATTAAAATGTGTCTTTCTTGCATATTATTATCTTCCTATGCATATTGCAGCACAGTATTAAGTTTGGCTGGATTGTCTGTCCATTTGGCCATTTTATATCATATTTTTACACGCGGGTGTTTTCGGTCCGAAGAAGGCAATTTTAGGCCTGTTAAAGCATAAATGTCCCTTTAAGATTTAAAGTTGTTGTGTTCAATGTATGCAACAAAATACCAAAACAAACCAAATGGACAGGCACGTGGGGCTTATGCGGGGTGGGGAAAGAATGAATTTGTTAGATATTTTCACTCAAAGCAATAATGATAATGCCTTTTTTGTTCTTTTTTTTTAAATCACCCAAAAAATGTCAATTTCAAAGCAAAAAAATTCCAATTTCATCACAGACAATAAGCAAATCTTGAAAATGAGAGATCAAAGATACTTTGAAGTGTAAAAAGCAATAAGCTTCCAATAACTTGTTGTTTCGCACTAATAAAGTGTGAAATCTTGAAAGCGCCTTGTTGCTCGGAGCCCATTTATTTACCAGTCGCCAATGATATATTCTAGCATATAATGCCATGGGTGCCATTAAACTGCAGCAGATGGTCAATATGCACTGCCAGCTGTCATTCAGATGTTCAAGAGAATATAAAATATCATATTTTGGGTGCAAAATAAGTACTTTTGACTATTTTTATGGTGGCAATCTGGTCAAAATGGGCGTTTATAACTAAGCGAAAGACAAAAATGCTCATATTGGGGGTTTAGACTGGAAGGAAAGGTTAAAATGAACACGATACATATATGTTGGAGAGCATTATAAGCTTAGAAATGAAGTTCTATGAAGTAACAGGGGCAGAAAGGCAGCTAAGATCAATGCAGGCTTCCTGACAGAGGTTTCTAGTACATCTTCTGGCGACACAGCTTCCCGCAGAATTCTCAACACAACAAATATCATTGATCCATGTCACCTTTGTATGCAAAGACAAGCAAATAAGGTCAATACTTCCCATAAATCACTGAATGAGAGAAGCATGTTCCAAATAAAAAACTAAACTGGTTGCTGAAAGTGCCACATTTTGGCAAAAAGATCCCTCTAAGGTAAATGATAAAGGGGACACTTGCTACAACAATCCTATGTTTAAGTCGGACGCAACATCCTTTCAAGCCGGGACCATGACTATAAGCATATTGTGAGAAAACAATACCAAACACAAGCTAATTGTAGGGTTACAAGTAGCATATCAACTCAGATGCGCTGCATACAGGCTTAGGAACAAGGATAAACCTGTTAAGTGCCAACTTCTGCTGCCAACAAAGCACGAGCTTTACGTGTCAGGACGCGGAACTTACAAACTGCACGAGGAATTGCATGACGGCAAGGGTTTGAGTGACCACAAACCTGATTATGACAGTATTTCACACCTTAAGCATCATAAATATGCTTATTTGCTTGTGTACATGATAAAAATTTAGTATTATTACCTGTTTTGCCATCAACAAACCTTATCCAGTGGCCCTCGGCTTAGTCGCAGACATTCCTCTATCTACCTGAAAAAGTCAAAATTCCCAATAAAAAATAGATATAAAATGGCAAAAAAAATGCATTTAAGTATTTGTAGTGTATTTCTATGAATAACATGAAGTAATAAACCTTGTTATGTTCATGATTGTACTAAATATGAAGGCTGCCTCAATTAAGTGTCTGCTGCACTGTCCAAACTGTAAAAATATCCGCCATTCCATGTCGGTGAAATGGGGCTCTGTTTGAATGTTCATGCTTTATGCACAAGCTAGTGTTGCGTTACTGGATCATGGAGTCTCTGGCGTTGAATTCTGACTTCACGTAGCACACTAACGCTACACGGTCAACCAATATGACTTTGAATTCAAGTCGGAAAGCAATTTAGCCCTTATTTGGCTATA
The DNA here is from genome assembly GCF_020536995.1 of Dreissena polymorpha. Classification (NCBI taxonomy): domain Eukaryota; kingdom Metazoa; phylum Mollusca; class Bivalvia; order Myida; family Dreissenidae; genus Dreissena; species Dreissena polymorpha. The sequence continues at coordinate 100,279,425 of NC_068360.1, read as the reverse complement.
TCAGGGTGGGGGTCAACTTAAAAAACAACTATTCCAGGTCAAATTAACTGAATTCATGCATTTAAGGCAATTATTTTCTTCTATTTTGTTAAGAAATGACCAAAAATCTGCTTTCCCAGTCATATTTTGCATGTGCAGATGATATTTCATTTTTCCTAAAGTTAGTTTAGGTCACAATATACTAAAAGATTTCCTACACAAATTCAATGTGAAAGCAATAACTTTAACAAAAAATAAAGTCAAACTTTTGCGCATAGACATCCCCATAACCATATATTTTCTTAAAAAGCATTCCAAGCCGCACTGATTTAAACAATAAAAAGGGGGGTCATACGTTATGCAAGAAAGAACTCGACGCGAATCAGCGGTCACTGTTTTATGGCCATCTATTTACCGGCTTCGTACCAGTTGAGAAGGGTTTCCGCCATCTGTCAAAGTCTCATGTAGTCTCCAACCTTCAAGCAAACTAATGAATTTCTGTTACACATCAATGTTTTCCCTACCTCATGCACAAAGAAACATTCTAAAATAAATCCATGGCAAGTGCCCCTACAGAGAATTGTGTCTTCTTACAAATGATGTTCATGTTTTTAGAGAGTATAGCATTGCACTCCAAAATATTTTAGTATATTGTAACCTAAACGTCTACACCGCCATTGATACGGGAAGCGACTCTGCAAATAAACGAGAGCGCCGATGGCGCTGAAAGAATAGTTGCAAGATACAGGGAAGTTGCTGCTGAAGTAAATGTTTAGGTCAAAATATACTAAATAGTTTCCTTATATGTTTCGATGTAAAAGCGACAACTTTGAGCGAAAATAAATACAACATTTTGCACATAGAGACGCCCATAACCATACCTTTTCTTGACGGGCATTCTTAGCTGAATCGATTTAAGCAATAAAAAAGATTTGTCATGTTCAAACCAAAAGCAAATTCGACTCAAATCAAAATCGACTGTTTTTGCGCCTTTTTTTCGGCCGTTTTCTAGTGGATTGTAACCTTTTGCAGTGCCATTTTTTACTTTAATCTCCAACTTTATCCTATTTCAGGGATTAAGTAGTGAACACCTATGCTTACCCTATCAATATCTCCAAACGATAAAACCAGAACAAAGTGAATAACATGCCTTCGAGGAAAATATGATGATTTGTTTAGAAAGTACAGCCCTTCATGACTCGATTATTTAGTATATTGTAGCCTTAACGATTGCTGACATCACGAGTCGCCCCCCTTGTTGACAAAATGCTCTATTTTTAGAAACGGGAATTCCAAATAGTGACGAATGTGAATGGTTACAAAATGACATAACTATGAAATTAATACGTAGAATTACATTATTTCACGCATACCATTATGCAACCATCCGTTTTCTTTTCCGACTTGATACATTTACAGCTTTCCATTTAATATTTTACAGACACAGCACTCGTCCAGAATTCGCGCGAATCCATTAAATCCGATGCCACATTTAAACCGTATACTCTACTCGTAACGTTAATTTCTGGCTCAAAGTAAATCATTTTAACTTCAATTAACACATCTCTATTACTTTTAAACTCTCCTTCATCAAATCCATAGAAAGGCACGTCAGAATCCATGTCATAAATCAGAAAACATTCATCGTACTCCGCTATTTTTTACACATTTTCAAAGAATATAAGTGCTTTATGCCCCACTTCCTGCTGAGAATATGTTTTAATTTCTATTTATAATTAACCGATGAAATGTTACATATACTTAAACCAAGGCCTTATGAATTCAGTTATGTAAACATTTGACCTCTCACAGAACAGTAAACGAAGGAAATAGAAATTGGGATCCCATAGAAATTAGGTGTGAGGTCACTATCAATAAGAACAGAATTGTTTTACGAACGAAATTTGTTTTAGGTTATAAGAAGATTTTTTGACATAAAACGGTCTTAGAAAAATTCACTAAAAACGGTGTCAGCAATATTCTTGGAAGAAAACGTTAGAAAAACGTTTCCCCCCAAAAAATTGTAAGAATTACCATATACTAAATTAAATAGATATTTCGTCTGATTTTTTATCAGGTAAGGCTTCATAATGGACAACCGATCGATGTGGATTTTCAAAATGTGGTATATACCATAAGCATAGGTGCAAGCACCTATGCTAAAAACGATCACAACGTAGTGGTCAGCAGCTAAATTCCGCGCAAATACAATCAGTTGGAAATGACAAATTAATCCCTGTGGAATCCATTTGGACAATAGGAATCGGATCCCCGGTAAATATCGCTGAAGTCTCTGTTCCGTTTAGACCCTGACGAATACCGCTACGTCCTGATGGTCAACACCTCCGTCGCACTCTAGGCTAATGTTTCAGGCTTTAATTTTAAAACCGCAATCTCCTCTGATAAGATAAGGGATTGTCAAAATTATTTATACGCCACGTAAAAATAATATTATTTATAGCGTATTTTATGTCATAATTTACCCCGCTGTTTTGTGGCAATAGCGCACAAGTTATGCAGTTGCTGCATTGTTTTTATTGAGCTCTGTGAAAACTGTGATTCATGAATGTTAATAAAATGCCATCCCATTTAAGCGTGGCTAATCAGGGACGACACGCTCCGTCTAAACTGTATTATCGCTAAAAAGAGACTTCATTTAAACGAAAATTACAATAAAAGCGGAAATCGTCTTCTCTGATTAGCGTGTGCGGATTTCACATGCTAATATTGAACGACAATGTCTGCACATACATTAAGCCCCATTTTCCAAGAGCGCGGCTGCTTGTTGTTAGTTATGAGCGTTAGCTCACACTTATGTAGAGACGCAGTATGCAAGCCAGTTTGATTTTAAATACGCTAGGAACGATAACTGCAAGTCAGTCTGTTGTTTGCTAAGCTATGAACGATAACCTCTGCCTGTTTCACTACTTGCAGTAAAATTATGCAGACGACGAATGCGAGAAGCGTCTGCTCTACTATTGCAGTGTGCATTTTATCAATAGTGTTTAACAGCTTGTAAGACGGCATTGGCCAGTCTAGTGTTTATCATTGAAATCTGTACATATTGGCTGCGTTCAGGGAAAACGGGGCATAATGCATGTCAAAATAATAATATTTGCCTGTGCACACTGATTAGCCTGTGCAATGCGCACAAGCTAATCAAAGACGATTCTTTCTGATTTTATGGTGTTTTTCGTTTAAAGACAGTCTCTGGTACTGGAATGAAAATTGATGCATATGCATTAAGTCCTGTTTTCCCAAAATGATGCTTAAATTACCTTTTTATTTATGATTAGAAAAAAACACATCTCGACCTGTGCTTTAAGACACACTCTTTATAAATTTGAATAGGTTGTGTTCATTTCAAACTTGCGATATAAATAGCTTTAACATAATTTTGAAAACTGAGTTGCGTTTAAGATTATACAACAGTGAACAAATTCAGTGCCTTCATCGCTTTGGTTTTAAATAATGTAGTCGGCTTCTCTGCTGGCGTTATTGCGACGAAAGGAAACTGTTTGTCTATCACTCGGAATGCGAATCTTAGCCGGCCGATACATTCCCGCTTCTTGTGGTGTTCCGAAAAGAATAGTGAAGCACTGGATTATTCAAATATCTGTCAATGACAAATGTCTTATCAAAATTAACAGGTAACTATCCAGTTGTTATATTACTAAAACGTTTATCTTGTTTATTAATATCCACGACATTTATTGATAGCGCAAGCATATATCAGAACTTTTCTTTGAGGCAATTTTTTTCGGAAATGTATATATGCTTAAGATGGAAAACATTATTACTAGTACGCTAGACCAATGAATTTGATACTTTACAATGTTTCATAATATATTACATATTTACGATTTGTTAACAATTGTTTAACGTAATGAGAAGGCTTGTTTGATTCATTACTAAAAAGTTAAAGCTCCTTTAAAATGTTATGTGTCCGTTATGTTAACGCTTTGAAGAGTTATGTACATGACTTGTAACTGAATTAGTTATTCGTCAGTGTTTGTTATAATTTAAATCTGATGATTTTAAATATTAGCATTTTCCCATGTGTCAATCTCATAAACTCAAACGGTAATGTTAATCCGAATGACAAATCATAATTGTTACTTTGCGATTCAATGTGTTAATGTTGCTTTACGCAATATTAATGAGCCGTTCACAAATGTTCTAAAGCTTAAAACTCAATGCAACATTTCTGGTAGATGAGAGAATGTAAATCGTCTAGCTGCTGTAGAATTGCATGCCATAACGCACACCTGCATTATATTATCTTGCATACTATATGTTATTATTCAAAGTTTCTTGATAGTCATATTTGTTCATCTAGATTCCCTGTATCGGTCATATATCTTGTGAATGCAGAATGCCGGATTGCTTATTAATTTTGAAACCTGAAATGGAATATATCAAAGTAATAAAGTAATAAAATATGTTGTATGGCTTTTAATCTATGAGACGTAAGTTCTCAATATAATGCAATATCCATTAGATATATATGAGAAATGAAACTCCAGTATCATAACGAGGATATATATAGTTGTGCGATATTCATTTATTTAATGCAAATGACATATTCATATGATCCTCACTATTGCAAAAAGGGGATTACAGGCTAATCAGGGACGACACTCTCCTTTAATATGGAATTGTTCGATATAAAGGAAGTCTCTTCTAAACCAAAATCAAGACTCAGTGGTAAGTTCCGTCCTACTGTGTGGGCGGCTAATATGGACATCACTGTACACACGTGCATTAAGCCCCGTTATTACAAACGGGTTGCTTATTTACAAGTAGAGGAAATGCATACAATACATTAAACATAAACGAATGAATACAGCGGATGTGACTGCTTTTGAAAAATCACTGCATGCATTTGTGGTTTAAAACGATTGAGGAGTTCACCCCATACTTCGCCCAGAATTATCACAAAACGCAAACGCGTAAACAAAAATCAACCTGATTATGTATCAATTAGTTTTATTCCGCATGAAATGATGTAAGTTCGGTCTGGAAATGTCTCAGTAGATTAAATTGGAACTTAAAATATGCTATGCCCATGAAGTGTAGATATGCAAAACACACACATGTTTACTGATATAGCTGGAAAGTGAGCGTCATTTAAAAAAATTAAACAAACGAAATAAATGGTATAAACGGCGTAAAAAACATGTCTCGTCATGGACGTCGCAATTTTGATTATAACGTGATATAACGCATCCGCTTCACATTTCATGACAGTCAAGTAAATTGAAAACAACAATCATACATTAACTGTGCAATGATTCATTTATATTAAATTAATGTATTAATTATATTCATGTCCTTTAAATAAATAAAAAACATCAAAAGCGTCGACTAAAGTTTAAAATAATGTGTGCTTTTGTTGAAGATTTTCCTGATTAATTAATCATTAAACGCCTGCACAAATTAAGTTGTTAAGTAATTAAAAAAATACGTATAATATATAAACACAATGTGAATGATACATTTTGCAATGTAAGTCGCTTATTTATTGTATAATAAACAGGCTGCCTTCGGATAAAAAATACTCGGTAGTCCTCAGCGTCGACTCTTTGTTCACTTCCGATGACTGGATGCAGACGATTCGGGTCACCAAAACATACGATAAAGTATTGTAGCGCTACATCACCAAAAAAGCTGTCTTATAAATACAGCTAAAAGGGCTTTATAACTAAGCGCTTAACTAAATGGTTATTATTTAACTTTCATTTATAAGAGTCATTATGTAAATGCCTTTTGATAAAACTACATCCGAACACGCGTTACTACTATCACTCATATCTATATTGTTTAAAGAGACTGGATACATAGGCGAACCCTACCCGGCGAACGACATCGCGATACTGCGACTGGAATATCCGGCCTTCCTCCCCAACTACAACTGCCCGGTGTCCCTTTTCATCGCCGCTACTTCCGGTTAGCGGCGTTGCGCATGTGACGTCAGTGTCGACCGTTTATGATGCTTACGTTGATGCCGAATGTTACGTTACTGGGAAAGGAGCAACCGAAGACATCCTTGATGGTGAGATCGTAAAATGGTTTCATTTAAGGATGGCATAACGTAATTTTCGTTGAGGAAAAACCATACATTTTAAACAACAGGGTTATTATCGCGAAAATAGAACTCTTTATGATGCTTATTATCATTATAATCATCAGCAGCACTATGAATACCATGATTATATTAATCATCGTCATCGTCATCGTCATCATCATCATCATCAGCAGCAGCATCATCATCATCATCATCATCATCATCATCATCATCATCATCATCATCATCATCATCATCATCATCATCATCATCATCATCATCATCATCATCATCATCATCATCATCACCACCATCATCATCAATCATCATCATCACCACCATCATTATCATCATCATCATCATCATCATCATCATCATCATCATCATCATCATCATCATCATCATCATCATCATCATCATCAACAACATCACCACCACCACCACCACCACCATCAACATCATCATCACCATCATCATCACCATCATCATAACGTTCTAAGTTTAAAACGGATACACTTGTTTGAAATATGCGCGTTATTTTCTTCTGCGAAACGGCTTGATAACTGTTCACGTTTGGGTGATTTACAATACATGTACTATGCCATTTGCAATTAACTAATTTAAGTCCTTAAAATTTAACAGCTGAAACCATAAAACTTGAATATATAAAGGTGCGACAGGTCATGTATACTTGCCCTATTTACAGTTTCATTAAAGTAACACTTACTTGTATGATGAATGTACGTGAGCCTCGCCCTGTGAAAACAAGAATTAATGTATTTGCGTACACTGTCCGCACAGGCTAATCAGGGAAGACACTTTCAACTTTAATGGAATTTATTTTTATAATAATTCTCTTCTCAACGAAAATCTAGTCTAGATGGATTAATATGCGGACTGCCCAGGCTAATCTGGGACGACACTTTTCATTTATCCCTGTTTTCCCAGAGCGAGGCTCTTTTTTATTAAGGCAACTCCATCAATCTACATTAATGTACATTTAGGGTTGTTAAGAGAATGTTCGCATGTGACACAAGAGGCGCGCCGGCGGTGTTAACCATTCCATCTTGTTAAACATTATTCTATAACTTCATTCTAAAATTATTTTCCAATTTCCTCGAAACCGTGTTAAAATTGTGCGAGATATTATAATAACACGAATCTTTTTCAGACCCGTTTTCGTCCATGGCGCCTGCGTGGCAACTTCAACTGAAACGCGTGCATCTCGTGCTAACCAAAATCTGCCGAACCGCGTGGCTTCAAGAGAACGGCTACTACAACTTCCGCAGTGAAGTCGTCTGCATCGCCAGTGATGGACCGGGAGCGCCCACGTGCTTCGAAAGTACGATGAGAACTGGAGCTAGTGGTTTATCAATCCCTTAAGGCTTTTCCGTGTAAGGTCTGTAAGTGAAACTGCGGCCAGAAATAGCTTCAAATGTAAAAGGGGCTAGTGATTATTTGACGCATAATGCGAAGCTTTTTCGTGTAAGCTTCGCAAGTGAAAATTTGGGAAATTATTTGCTTCATGATTGAGACTGCCGATCTCGTACATTACAATTTGTTTAACATGGTTATAACAACGTTCGATATCCTGGCGCGTTTTTAAATGCGGTTGTTAGGTGTGTGTGTGGGGATATTCGTCATTTTTAGTGAGACTGCTCATTTCCAACTTACAATTTCTAAAACATGAATGTAAAACCGTTCTACAGTGTAACGACATCCTGGTGTGATGACATACTCTCGTAAAGAATCAGATGAGAATGGACCACATTTTAAGTTTATCAAAAATAAGATCATGAAAAACTAATTGTATGCATGCGGACCAATGAAAACAGGCTATTTAGTAATTATCAGAATTTGAACGCAAATGTCACCAAACATTGCAAGATACGATTGTGATTTCGACATAGTAGCTCGGTTGAAGGCTATGAGTTTGTTATTTTTACGGAATAAATATTGTATATGAATACATGCTAAACCAAACTGTCTGACCTATAGGGGGTGATTCTGGCGGTCCGCTGCTGTGTCGGCTGGGGACTGGAAGTTGGGAGCTACAGAAATAATCCGTGTCGGTTTCGGAAACTGCCTGCACGATGTTGTCCCTTGCGTCACTGCTTCCGTGCAAGCTTATTACGGCTGGATAGCCGACGTCACCGGTGAGCTCAACATTATCGCCTAACTAGTTTATTAGCCGTCATTTAACGAATGAAAAGCAAAGTGATTTAGATACGCGGACTATAATGACAATTTTGCCATTAGCTAAGGATGTTTGTTGATTGTTTTACTTTTCAGATGTGGTTTAAAACGTGTCAAGTGATGCAACATACACTGAAAAATTACATTTTAACATACGGAATCCTGGACCCTTTTCCTATTTACCAGCATGTTTTAATATTCGAATGAATGCTCCATGTATTAGTATAATAAAGGAAAGAATATTTACTTGGTACAAGTATGCTTCATGTTCTTGCTTCATATTCAACAAATGAAACCGAGCTTGGATAAAATATACTTTATACTTGTATTAAATTAGTCTATTAACGTCAGATCCGCTTATCAGGGATGACACTTTCCCCTAATACATGGTCTTCGTTTAAAAAAGACTTCCTTCGGACGAAAAGAAAATTAAAAACGGAAAGTGTTGCTTCTGACGACACTTTACGAACATGCATTATACCCCGTGTTCCCAGACCACTTTACAAACATGCATCAGACCCACTTGTTTCCAAAACACTTAACGAACAATCATTAAACCCCGTGTTACCAGAACACTTTACGAACTTGCAGTAAACCCCGAGTTCCCAGAACACTCTACGAACATGCCTTAAACCCCGTGTTCCCAGAACACTTTACGAACATGCATTATACCCCGTGTTCCCAGACCACTCTACGAACATGCATTATACCCCGTGTTCCCAGACCACTATACAAACATGCATCAAACCCCCTTGCTTCCAGAACACTTAACGAACATTCATTAAACCCCGTGTTACCAGAACACTTTACGAACTTGCAGTGAACCCCGTGTTCCAAGAACACTTAACGAGCATGCCTTAAACCCCGTGTTCCCAGACCACTTTACGAACATGCATTATACCCCGAGTTCCCAGAACACTTAACGAGCATGCCTTAAACCCCGTGTTCCCAGACCACTTTACGAACATGCATTATACCCCGTGTTCCCAGACCACTTTACGAACATGCATTATACCCCGTGTTCCCAGACCACTTTACGAACATGTATTGAATCCTGTGTTCTCAGAGCGAGGCTTACTTTTTACAGAATCAGTATCATCAATAATAGTCGTGATTTCATTTAGATATCAGCATCATCAATAATAAACGTGATTTCATTTAGATATCAGCATCATCAATACTAGTCGTGATATCATTTAGATATCAGCATCATCAATAATAGTCGTGATTTCATTTAGATATTAGCATCATCAATGATAGTCGTGATTTCATTTAGATATCAGCATCCTCAATAATAGTCGTGATTTCATTTAGATATCATCATCATCAATAATAGTCGTGATTTCATTTAGATACCGGGATATCATCAATAATAGTCGTGATATCATTTAGGTATCGGGATAAAACAATTTTTTTTCGTTACAGTATTTTATTAACTAGATGGACACTCAACGTACATGACTTAAAGGTGTAAACATTGGAGTTAAATATGACATACGACACACATGGGAATAATAAACATGACTTCATATAAAATACACATTAAAAATGACTGTTAGCGACGTAAAAAGTACTTTTGTATATGAAATGTGCTTTAAAAGGGGAATTTAAGTATACACATTTTAATCGGCTGTTTGTTTTTTCTACACTTTTGTTAAATGAGATGTTTCTCTATCGTGCAGAGCGTTAAAGCCAATTAAATAAAAAATCAAATCTTTACGGATATATTTAAACGAGAGTTTAACAAACTGAAACTGATCAAATGAGCGTCGCTTTGGGAAAACGGGGTTTAATGCATGTGTGAACAGTGTCGTCCCAAATAAGCCTGCATAGTTTTCTCATGCTAATTAGGGGCTGCAATTTCGTCTTTACTGGATTTTCGCTACGAAGAGACTTCCTTTAACCAAACGATATCATAAAAGCGGACAGTATCCACCCTGATTAGTGCAATTTTCACAGGCTAATCTAGGACGATATTTGTCGAGCATGCATTAAGCACCGTTTTCCCAGAGCGAGGCTCAGATGTGTACTTTCTTACCTCAGAAGGACGGCATTTGTAAACTTCAATTCAATTTAGCACGACTATAATAATAAACTCAGAACACTCGTACATTTCACCAACGAGCAAATACTACAGAATCATTGATGTACGGCGTTAAAAAAACTCGTGGATTAAAAACTTACAATTTTGGGGGCTCGTAAATTCATTGAACTGTGACCCCCCACCCATTCAAAACATACAATAAAACCTAACAAGAACTAATTGTTCGTTGTGGTCTTCAATTTGAGAATCGGTTAACCCACGAAATTAATGAAAATTCATGACACAGAATAATCACGATGTCACAAGAGTAATCACGATGTAGAACGAGAAATCACGATTTCACGCGAGTAATCACGATGTCGCATAAGTAATCACGGTGTCACACGAGTAATCACGATGTCACACGAGTTATCACGATGTCACAGAATAATGACAATTGTACTGAACCTATGCATCCTGCGTATGTGTAGTAAGATAAATACTAAGGCGCTCATTTAATAATAGTTCAAACAACAAAATCATAATGAACATTTTACATTAAATAGTAAGTGATCACAAATCATATACAGTATTATTCTTGAAATATCCCCGAACAAACTAACGCACACGAAGAACAACGTTTAAGGTGTTGTTAAACGAGCTTATGATAAAAACACAACAGCCCGCGCTTGCAGGCGCTTACACCTATAAAATTGTGTCATGTCCGGTGCAACGGCCGCTTAACGCTGCCAAACTTTGTACATCATCTGCATCCTCTTCGCACGTGTAGGAGTCGTAGATCGGCACGCAGTTCCCGTAACTGTCACTAAGAAGGAAATTTCCGCCGCCGGAAAGCCCGATGCAAAACAGCGGTGCGTTTGAGCAGTATTTTGTATCGCGCGTGGATCAGGAGTCTCGTTAGAAGCCGCAGATCTGCCCAAGCTTGAAGCAGTTTTTGTTATGGAAGTCGCGCTCAGCAACAGCCGGTTCCGATTTTTGGCCTTGTGCTTGTGACCGTCATTTTCCATGCCGACTCGTTTTGAATACAGTTCCGCGATCGCCCGACTTCCATTGCGCTGTTGTCTATTTTTCACGACGTCTCGGAGGTTGATCAACTTCTCGAGGGTTTCCACGAGACGTTTATTGGTGTCGCCACTGGCCATACTGTTCTCAATTATTCGATTCGCTGCATTGAGAGCAATCTCATCCGGTCCACTGCCGCCGCCGGAAATGGCGCCGGAGAAGGCTCTAGTCATTCTGTCGGCATAAAGGGAACCTCCTTCTCGCAGCGACCTGGAAAACACATTTCCAGGTTCCTTTGCTTATTCTTGTGTTTTTGAATGAAATGGAAAATGTGTTTGAACATGCGTATGTATGTATTAGTTAAAAATATTCATTTTAGCTCGATTGCATAGAAAGCATAAGGCTTAATTGAAACGCTCTCAAGTCCGCTTCCAGGGACTAGAACCAATATTTGGTGTTTATTGGGGAAATCTAAAGAACGATCCCACAGTAGGTCTAGAACCCGTGACCTCCCGATCGCGGACACAGTCTTCACTTCGCCACTGCGACCTTTATGCATATATTTTTGTTTCGTGTTATAGCTTACACATATGTCTCATACGCTGCGAATCCAAAAAATCGCCTTAATGATATTTATTAAATTTCTAGGACAAAATCGCACATTAAATGTTGAATAACTTACCAAGGCAGTTTTACTTTTAATTAATGTTGATAATTAAAGACACGAGTGACAATGAATATACTATACTTTGCCAGTGACTTCAGGACAGATTTCACGCTTTCTTCGGAGTCTTTATTCGCAGACACGTGATCTTAAATTGAATCAATAATTGAACCTCGTAGTGTAACAACTATCCTTAATGCATGTGCGAAATGTCTCATGCAAGATCAGCCTGTGTAGTCCGCACAGTCTCATCAGACACGACACATAACATCATGACTGGATTTTCATTTAGGAGAGACTTCCTTTAAACAAAAACTACGTAGAAACAAAACGTGTCGTCCCTGATTAACCTGCGCGGACAACACAAGCTTATTTTGGGCGACCCCCTTACGAAAATGCATTAAGCCCCGTTTTCCAAGAACGCAGCTCAATTTCATTACACGCATAGGAGATATCAGGCAAATACTGTTGACTTCAAAACTCTAATAAAATCATGGCATGTAAAAATGCATTTTTAATTTTCTTTGTTTAATCTTAAATGTACTTTAGAGTAACAAGATGCTTTTGAGTTTCAGAACAAAATTGTTAGTTGTTTATTGTGTGTTTTAAGTTCTTTAACTTGTTATTTAACTATTTTAATGATGTAATACAGATTTGACAATAACTTTGACAAACTGAAAAATGATTTTTAGTAACAAAAATATAAAATGGTAAAACTCTTCATGGATAAAAAAATAACTACAAGCTAACAAGTACACTAACTTCAATGCAAATCTATCAATTAAATTATCAGTCTGTAAGAAGGTCCCTATGTACAGGCAAAACAGTTGTGAGTACTTTCTATATGTTTGATGATGGCATACAACATAAATCTTTTTTTATAATTGACGAAATTTTAATATTGTCTACTAAATTGTTTAAAAAATAAATACATATGCCAATAAAAATAGAAACTTGCTTAATAAGTAAATTAAAAACTTGTTTTCTCATTCACAAAAAAAAAATCTACATTTTCGACCCATCGGTATATTCGAAAGGTTTGCATACACTGTTTCAACTTGAAATAAACATCTTTTGAAATTACAATAAAACCTTACATCCTAAGAACATTCACGTTATTATCAACACAGAACACGTGCTCATTGGATTTGAAAACATGTTTGTTGCGTCCTGATACTCTAACATTTCTATTCAGTGTGATTAAAAACATATCTTTACTCAACATCTCTTTTGAACATTTTGTTTTTATAGTATGAACTAAATTTAAATCAAAATTCGCCCTAATATAATTAGTATATAAATTTATCGTGAGTGCTTGTTCACGTGCAAAAATGATAATCAATTGTAATATTTTCGTCACCGATAAACAGACGAATATCATTTGGCGGAATGTAAATATTCATTTTAAACTATTCAATGTTTCTTACGTACGTATGACGGTCAAAAAATCTTTGTGACATGAAAAACGCAGCGAGTCTGAAAATTGTTAAATTGTCTCATAAATTTGTTTTATTGAGTTTCTTAACTATACATGTTAATGTCGGTAAATTTGGAAGCGACTGTTTTAACAATCCATTATAAATATGCCAACTGTATACGGTAGCGTTAGCACATTACTCCATCTGCAAGCTCTAAGATATATATTCCACGGACAAACGTAAGTATTGTCAAGGTCGCCGTGGTGTCATGGATATGGTGTCCGCATACCGACCTGCTTCGGTTCGAAGTTTGGTTTATTCCCCATAAGGGAGCGTCCCCCCCCCCAAAAAAAAAACAACCAAGTACTAGCCCATGTGGGAGCGTTTCCCACCAAACACCAAGTATTAGCCCATGTGGGAGCGTCCCCCCCCCCAAAAAAAACCCCAAGTACTAGCCTATGTGGGAGCGTTCTCCCCCCCCAAAAAAAACATAAAAAAACAAGTACTATCCCATGTGGGAGCGTTCCCCCCAAACACTCCGTGTGGGAGCGTTCTCCCCAAACACCAAAGGAAAAGTCATTTGCGCTGTGGTGATCTTCATTAAAATGTGATGCGACCAAATTTGAAAATTCAGGGTTAGAAAAGTTTCTTATGTCAAATCGATGACTGTTCATTCTTTTTGACATCGGTTGCATGGTTTGTCCAACGTACTGATTCTTACACTGTTTACATGTAATGAGGTATATTACATCTTTAGATGCACAATATATATTATTCTGTAAATTACATTGCTCGCCTGTTACTGTACTTTTAAATTTTCTCCAACGCGTATGGATTTACAATGGGATCAACGTGTTCTTCCACAGGCACTGGACGCACGTGAACTGTTCAAACTGTTCGTAAATTGAGCACGTGTAATGAAGTTTCCTATATTATTAGGCCTTTTTAACGCCAGTATGGGCTTATAAGTTTCATACACACTTCTCACTTCTTCTTTCTGTGACAGGTTAAGTATGTCCCAATACTTGTTTATTGCGGCTCCTATGTTTGGCAATGACGGATTATATTCCACTGTAAATGGGCTAACTTTCGTTTTTGCTTTATTGCAGGACTGTAATGCGTCTTCTTGAGATAGAGCAGAAACTTTTTCAAATGCACAATCGATAATTTTTTCCGGATAATCTCGCTCTTTGAAATGATGCTTGAGGTCTTGAAGTGACGATTTGAAACTGTTGTCATCCGATATAATACGTTTATATCGCTTCGCCTGACTGTATGGTATTCCGTCCTTACTTTTACCCTTTTTTAACAATGAATTACACATAAGTTCTATATAATAACCACATGGCTTGTGATAAAATATAATTGCTGATGTCAAATTTATTTTGATACTCATTTGATTTTATTTCAGCGTATTTTTCTGTTTCCCATTGATTTTCCTGAAGCCGACGACACTTTCTTCTACGTATTGACCCATTCAGACGACGCTGAGTCAGATACAGACGTCAGTCAGACGGCAATGTAGGAGACGCTTCCCAAAGTTTGTTTTGTTTTACTTAGATACTTGTAATGACAATTTCCAGAGATTCATGCACGACACCTAAACCGAAAGAAGGCCAATACCGTTAAGTTGTAACAAACATCGACGTAATGGTTTTGTTTTCATTTAATGAATTAAAAACAATCAAAACAACCTAAAAAATTTGCAAAATATCAGCATTAATTTTTGGTAAAAAACAATTCGTAGCAATTTAATGTATACAGTATCAACCTACTTATTGAAGATTGACTGCATGTTTTATTTTCGGTTGATTTCATCAGTTTCAGGCGTATTTCCGAAAGGACAAACACATAGATAGATCGCTACCAAACGGAAATAATGCATTCTCTGAGAGAACAAACATTAATTACTATTAATATATTTTGGGTTAGTGTCACTGGTAATAATAAACGCAATGATTTGCAAAATATCAATCCAAGACATACTGGGATTTCTTGCAAACACATTAACTTATTGTGTCGGTGTTAGAAGCGATGTTTGAGTAGAGACAATTCATTTTGTCTTCTATTAAATATTCTGCTCAACGCTGTCTTGGTAGGGATCGATATTGAGACACGATTTCGCAGCACCACTGTGATTTTAAGTTGTCCGCTAAAATTGTAAATGTATATACTATATAGACATGATAAAACTACATCGATATAATGGCGCAAAATAACTTTTTGTTAGTCACATGTATCTAGCATGAACTGTTTGTTCCGTGTTCTAGTATTTCATTGCAGACGACTAGGCGCTGACACATTTGCAGGGAAAATTTGAGAAATTTCACTGATCGAGCAAATATTGATGTTATGTTTTTATTCCATATCGGAAGAATATGAGCCATGTTGCAGATAAAGTATTTTTTTCTATTCATTGGAGTGTGTACATGACATATATCACAGCCCATTTCACACTACTTCCGGCTTTGCAAGCCATCGACTTGCGAATTGTAACACAAGAGACTATTGTGGAAACGTACCCTGTTTTTTCGGCATAGCTGTTTAACCCAGCTTTGCACTTTAAATGACCTTTACATAATTCCAGGAGACCCGAATTAAAACATTCGAGTATTCCAATGGCTGCTTCGAGAAAAATGTCCCAGAACTTTGGCCACATCACTGCGTCTGTGTACAGCATGTAGGATGTAACACTGTTCATTGTAATGAACTCCGGTCTACAATCTGCATATATATATATACGACACAAACACACATACTTTGGCCCAGTTACAATTACGCGTTTAAATCGACCTTAGAATTTCAAAGTCATTACTCGGTCACTAAATTAATAAGGGAAGACATAATGGAACATCGATAGACTTTGACAACACAGTATTTCTTTCAAGATGACAAAATGAACACTACCGAAATATTATACTGTCATGATAAGGTTGTCGTTTAATTATCTAATCAAAATTTTGTGCCGTACTCTACTCAGTCAGCCCGTTTGGAAATATTTCCTCAAAGCCTGAATAGGCTACCGAAATGTGCCAGTTTGCTTGAAAGAACACAGTTTGACTTCAATTTTTAATCGAAAAGTGGTGTACTAAGATTTTCTATATACAAGACGCAATACAATTTTTAAAGACCCGCGTCATGCGAAATGCCATATGCGGCCAGCGTAGCTTTTGCCCCCCCCCCCCTGCTCATCTCGCAGTCTGGTAAGGAGATACCTGATGAGACCATGAAATATTGCATTATTTAATAAAGGACCGCGCAGCTCCTTGCCAGACTGCGCATTTGCGCCGGCTGGGCTTGAACTACGCTGGCCATAATACATATTTTCGCATGACGTGGCTCTGAAAATGTTATTTTGAGTGTATCGAAAAAACTGCATGTTAATCAAATATTAACATACCGTTTATTTCGATGGTGAAGAAATAAACTCATCATAAGCCATGTGATGACACACATAAATTCTGTGATCTCTCGTTGTATAATTTTTATCTACAAACACTATTGTGTGGTTTGAATATACGTGCACTAAATAACACAGATTAAATGCGATGAATATACGACTAACAAATGAAAACAACAACAACAACAAATAAACTCTTTTTTTCAATTTTATTATTAAACAACGTAAATTTTCTAACTTTATTTACAAGTCAGAATATACGCTGAATATCTTGATATTTCTTGTTTATATATGGAAGCAAAAAATGCAGGTAAGAAAAACGTACTGGTAATGGGTAAGTTTATCTTGTTGCTTAATGTGAAAGTTTGAGCGTATTCGTTATTTCAGAGAATAATAATAGCGAAGAAAATAGCCGTCAAATTACCTGCATTGCATCACCTATGTTATACATTGCATTTTACATGCATTACACTTAAATATCTGGCATGATAATATTGATTGTTTCCTTTCCTGGTTTACATGAAGACCCTCTTTCAACATATAGAATACACCATGACATCTGTATTCTAGGTTCCATCTGCAGCAATTATGGACCACAACCCATCTTGTTTTCATGAGCTAGCCGGATGGCCGGAGAGATCTACGCCGACCAGCTTTTTCCTGTACCGACACGTAACGATTATTATAAATTACGTGTACATGATGATGATAAATACGATGGTGTATGATAATAACACAGCCGACGATGATGGTAATGATGCTGTTTGTGGTGATCACGTGGCGATTGGGGTGATAAGTGTGATGCTGATAAGGCAGGGGGGCACGCGTATACGGGAGCTTACCGCGTTTAAGTGAGATATAAGTTGCAAAACTTCAAAGATGGCGTCGCTTGTTGGTTTTTCTCGAAGAAAGTGAGGATATTTTCACCCGGTAAGCCACTTTGTATTTATAATTATTTTAAATGAATACGCCGTTTCGGCTTTCCGGTGTTTGTGCTTCCCTCGGTTTTTTGTTTCAAGATCGTAGACGTCGGGATAAAAAAGTAATTGAAGGAAAACCGTCCACAAATCTGTTTTATTTAATGCTTTCCGGTGGTTTATAGAGAAATATCAGTGAATTAAAACTGATAATTTCACTGTTTCAAACAGTGAAAATTATCAGTGAGAATTATCGATAATTTTCATTGTTTACTGTGAAATGACGTCATTTTTTGACGAAATGACGTCATTATCCCAGCAAAATTCGTTAGTTAAACTCTTGAACAATGTAGAGAATCTATATTAACTGTGAAAAATGCATTATATAAAAAGAAAATTTGTTGGATTTGGTGGATTATCGACTTTAATTCACTCATGATCATAGAAAACATATATTTTCTATGATCACTCGTGAATTAAAATCGATAATCCACCGGATCCAACAAATATCCTCTATGTCTCTTTACGTGACGTTCGAGAAATGGGACGTACAAATATCATTTTCTCTTATAATACACAGTATTGACGCATTTGTACAGTAAAATATAAATAAAACCATGATTATTTCATTTTCCCGACGCCGTTTTATCTCTTATAACTAATTTATTGCCAAAAACTATTGGTTTAACGGGTGAAAATATCCTCACTTTCTTCGAGAAATACCAACAAGCGACGCCATCTTTGAAGTTTTGCAACTTATATCTCACTTAAACGCGGTAAGCTCCCGTATACGCGTGCCCCTCTGTAAGGACGAGGATGGTATTTGTGTAATCTAAGCACTTTTTTGCATATTCGACATAAAAAGCCCGACAATAGATTATCAGACTTCTTGAAGAATATATCGTCGAATCGTCATAGGTACTCGAACTATTATTCATGGCCATTAGACATTCTTTATTGTGAAGATATTATTAAGGATGTCTTTACAATGGAACATGGCAATTTCAAATTATTTAATTTAATTTATTCGAGTATTAATGTTAACACTTTTTTGTTGACTTGTTGTTTTTTATGACTTAAAGTATTGTTGCATTGTTATAGGCGGTACATTTAGTTTTTCCCGGTTACATGACCATAATAGCAGAGGTAATAATTTGTATTTTTTATCATGAATATTGCAATTATACGTATAGGTAATATAGCAAGGGTTGTCACCACAGTGCATTTTCTCCAAAAGTATCCTTGGGTTGTCTTCCTTTCTGACATTTTCACAGGTAGGTCACTACTTTTCACTGTGAATCTTTAAAGAAACCGTGTAATACAAATTTTGAATTCGCATGCGATCGTGGTATCATGTTCGCTGACGCTCGAATATATACGCAAAATATTCAATTTATACATGGATGTACGATCGTACGATTGAAACCAAACTACTGCTGTGATCATGATGCAAAGTGTACTGCTGTGATCATGATGCAAAGTGTACTGCTGAGATCATGATGCAAAGTGTACTGCTGTGATCATGGTGCAAAGTGTACTGATGAGATCATGATGCAAAGTGTACTGCTGTGATCATGATGCAAAGTGTACTGCTGAGATCATGATACAAAGTGTACTGCTGTGATCATGGTGCAAAGTGTACTGCTGTGATCATGATACAAAGTGTACTGCTGTGATCATGATGCAAAGTGTACTGCTGAGATCATGATGCAAAGTGTACTGCTGTGATCATGATGCAAAGTGTACTGCTGTGATCATGATGTAAAGTGTACTGCTGTGATCATAGTGCAAAGTGTACTGATGAGATCATGGTGCAAAGTGTACTGCTGAGATCATGATGCAAAGGGTACTGCTGTGATCATGATGCAAAGTGTACTGCTGTGGTCATGGTGCAAAGTGTACTGCTGAGATCATGATGCAAAGTGTACTGCTGTGATCATGATGCAAAGTGTACTGCTGAGATCATGATGCAAAGTGTACTGCTGTGATCATGATGCAAAGTGTACTGCTGAGATCATGGTGCAAAGTGTACTGCTGAGATCATGATGCAAAGTGTACTGCTGTGATCATGGTGCAAAGTGTACTGATGAGATCATGGTGCAAAGTGTACTGCTGTGATCATGATGCAAAGTGTACTGATGAGATCATGGTGCAAAGTGTACTGATAAGATCATGGTGCAAAGTGTACTGCTGTGATCATGGTGCAAAGTGTACTGCTGTGATCATGGTGCAAAGTGTACTGCTGTGATCATGGTGCAAAGTGTACTGCTGAGATCATGGTGCAAAGTGTACTGCTGTGAGCATGATGCAAAGTGCACTGCTGTGATCATGATGCAAAGTGTACTGCTGTGATCATGATGTAAAGTGTACTGATGTGATCATGGTGCAAGTGTACTGATGAGATCTTGGTGCAAAGTGTACTGCTGTGATCATGATGCAAAGTGTACTGCTGAGATCATGATGCAAAGTGTACTGCTGAGACCATGATGCAAAGTGTACTGCTGTGATCATGATGCAAAGTGTACTGCTGAGACCATGATGCAAAGTGTACTGTTGAATATTAATGTGTTCAGTAACTTCTCACTAACAATTGTATTATCGGTGCTGTTATTAAAACAATATAAAACTACTCCGTCATATTTAATTAGTTCAAACTATAATTACAATTTTTGAATTCTTAGTTAAGAACATTGTTTTGCCTGTTCGTTGATATGTAGACGCCAAATAGACAAATTGACGAATGTTAATACAAGTCTTAAATGTTTACAAATGTCTTGTAACAGTTCAGCTGCGATTTTGTTGATCAAAGTATGTACAGGTATTTTAAAGAGCGAAACATATTTTTAAGCGGATGTTGCTAGAAAAATAATCAACAGTATTTGAATTGGAAGATGTATGAATCATATGAGCTAGAGCAATATAATACAATCGATGATGATTTATATAAGTCGGATTCATTGGCTAAATATTAAGAGCGACTTCGTCAATAAGTTTAATTGATAGAATATTTGAAACTGCAGTTTATCTGCTTTCTTTAGAACAAACTGAGTCCATTATTAACGGAGAATTTTTTTCATAAATTTAGATATTACGAACCATAAAGTTCGATGTGATTTAACGAAATGACGACATACATATTAATCACGTTCAAATGAAACGTAGGCATCAGTTACATAATGCATGTCATGCAGCATTAAAACAATGAGCAAATTGTTAGTTAATAAATTGTATTATCGATTCAATTTCTATGTACTATCGCTTCAATTTCTATGTATTATACCATAAAAATGCATGATATTTCAATCATACAATCTAGAAAATTAAGTGACAAGTAAATGAAAATATCACTACAATTCATACCGAGTACTTATGAACAGTTTTTTTAATTGTCATAATACAATAGTCTGTTATATAACACAAAGGATTTCTTGAATTCTATGATTACACTATCGTCAATGCAAATAAATAATCTGCTCTTAATGGACATGGCGTTATTGGAGAACGACTGGCACGGGCACGCGGTTCATTATCACAATTCGCAGGAAACACGTTTATCCGTAAACGTATTTCCTTTTTCGGCGTAAGCTGCATAAGCCAGCTTTTCACCTTAGCCTGACCTTTGTAAGTGTCCAATAAAATTCCAATAAAATTTCCCGCGGCTAGGTACGAATGAATACACTTCATTTATTCCATTGGCTGATTTGAGTATACCACCAGAACATTGGAAACATATCCGCGTCTTTGTAACACTGTTTTACTGTATGAAACAATTTTATCTCGAATGAAAAGGCTTAATAGATAGAACAGTTTTACACTCAATTCTCGACATCAATACAGTTTGTGCGTACACCTTTTATTTTCAGAGTATTACCAGCGCAAGAGCGTTTATACTTAAAACGCTATGTTCTCATATTTAGTACTTACTTCCTTATTCCTGTCAACATGTTAACATGTAAAAGTATAAAGAGCAATGGAAGCGAGGCCTCACTTTAAAGCATTGCATTTCAACCCGCGAGGTATATCGGGTCAATTCGCGGACATTCAGAGTTTATATACAGGTCATCACCGGAGTTGGCGGCCAGTAAAATAATCGTTATATAATAAAGACGCTATCCGTGAACTAGGTGACCTGGAATTTTCTTTAGACCAGAAATATGTTAAATGAAGACATTCAGCAATATAATTATGGTATGTAAATAATAGATTCTTAATGTGTTTTCAACAATACAATGATAAATATTATTGTTGATAAATTTAACAATAATTATTCGTCCATATTGCCTAATGTACTAAAGTGATATTATGAGCATGTAACAGTTTATAGGTGTCTATCGCAACCGTTGATTATTTTTGATGTTTCTACTTCATATACACTTATATTAATTAATGCAGCATCATCATACTAAAACAATATACCAGAAAGAGAAAAATAATGCATTTGAATATCAACCGTATTTCGTTTGACAACTGATCATGCGTTTACGAGTTGAACCTAAATTTAGTTTTAGTGCAGATTTGTTCATACGACACAAAGACACGAAATTGTTTTACGGATCATTTCAGCTTACAGGACTGGGTGGGTCACGTAAGAATATCGAATATAAAATATATTTTTATAAACAACTGGTAGCAAGGTGAGTTGCAGATAATTAATCAGTAACCACATTTTAACTAACTATTTTGACCTGTTAATTCTTTTCAGCTCAATTCAACAGTGCAAAATGCCCATAATATCACTTTAAGCATTAGCACGATGATAATTGATACTGTTAATAATCGAATCAAATAGCAATGCCCGACAAACCACTAAAACAGTAGTGCGTTCAGTTACAGCGAACGTTCGCTATAGTTCGCGAACGGTCGCGAACGTTCGCTATTGAACGCTCGGTTTGCCGCGAACGTTCGCGAACCGAAGCGAACCCTCTCGGGAGGTAGTTCGCTAGCGAAACCAAGATGGCGGACAAATAAATATGTTGTATTTGTTCAGTGTTACTTCGATATTTTTTCCTTTTTTTGTAGTACATAAAGTGAATTGAACAATAAACAAAGTGTATAGGAGGTTTTGGGGATTCCGATAATAACGTCACGTTTGCGCATCCTCAAATTTTGGCCGCCAACACTGCGGCCATTCTGCTATTGTTTGCGTTTGATGATCCGCATCGTGATAAGATTTCAATTATATTCGCGACCCATTTTAAGAACAACAAAATATTCAGAAATTGAAATTCTTCCATATTAAATAGAATCCAATGAATGAACACAAATACCGGTAAGGACGAAAACAAACAACAAATTGGTTGATTTTATGTTATCAACATAACGAAACTATTTGAACCTATATGTCCGTAAAGACTTACCTTGTTACAGATTAACTAAATCCTCTTGATACATGTAAATGTTTTTATTTAATTGTTTACACCAATTTTGACACTCCTTATTTCAGCATTTTTAACCACCCATTGTTTAATTGCCCCTTTGCTCACCACAAACCGATTATCTCGATATGATCGGATACTGTCCAGACAATTACTAAGAAAACAGGGTGTCATAAACCCAGGGACCCATATTTGTATGACTCAGTATGGGGTCATTAACCACATGTGTCTGGTAATTAAACACAATTTATGATACCTCCGTGTCATCTCTGGGCATAATAAACCCAAAACTTAACAGTTGCTTTAATAAAACATTTGAACATATTTAAAAAATAGACGTAAATTTGTTCGAAATGGATTAACAGGAACTATTAAGTATATGTATAAGCCAGTTCAAACATAACACTTAAGTGTTTTATAATGACAATACATTTAAAATAGTGTAGAAATTTACTGCTACACAATTATCGTATTTAACGGGTACCTGCAAATGTAAACCGATATAATAACGTGTAAAGATCGTGCGTTTTTGCAGTGTTCGAAACATCATCGTGAAAACAAGCAATCGCGTTTGATCATAATATCGACATAAAATACTTGGGTAAAATAAATGTATAGATTTATGGTATAGTAAAATGCCAGATTTGTATCGCTCATAATCACTACATTAGAGTTTTCAATATACATGTGAATTCAAACACAGTTCAATTCGCAAAATATGCAGGTGTTGTTTTTTTCCATGTGAATGCTAAAATTTATTAATATTTTCATTAAATGTAAACGAAACGAAAATTCATTCAATGTAAAAGAAAATTACAACTACATTTGAAGATTATAATGTATTGCGCTATTTTAGGGCTTTGTTTTATAACTGATTCAATGCACCTCTTACACTAAATTTCGATCGCTAATGAAAAATAACACTATCGCATCCACACCACTTATAATTATAATCAAATTATTAAAGGTTTGATTTTTTTTAAATATCTGTTAGTTAAGTACTTTCTGTGTTATTAGCGATTTCCGCCATTAAAATCGCTACAAATTCCTGGGAGCCGCCATCTTGAAACGTTCGCGCCGAACTTATCGTTCAATTAGACCGAATCGGAAACGAACGATCATTGGCGAACGTTCGCTGTAACTGAACGCACTACAGGTTTGTTCGAAGAACGCGCCTATAAATACGGATACTTCTCGTGTGGCCGGTTGACTCATATGTTTAAATTTCACTTCCATTCTTCTTTTGGTTTTCTGTTTTGGTCTATAGGTTTATGACCAGCAATATGTTATAATGTAAAAAAAGCCGCGAAAACTCCCCGTAACATCCCGTACTGCGTGTGATGCAGCTAAGAACTGCACAGAAAAAGACATTCGCTATACTTGATCTCATACATTAAACTATTTACGCCGTATATCTTTTTCAAAGATATTTCTTGTTTACATTCCGATAAGCTGAATGCATTCAACTTAACGCGAGATTTTTAGAATAGCTTTTAGATCGCCTATTTAATTTATTAAATGCGGGTATATTTCTAGTTTTACATTGAATTTCACCAGAAAAAAAAGTTTGGAGAAAGAAAAATTTAGATTTTGATTGTTGGTAGAATGTGAGTTTTTTAATATATTTTCCATTGCAGGGGAAGTAATTATAAAACGTTGATGGCTTAAAAGTAATTTATAACTTCATAGATTTGTGTTTTTTTTGCACATGGGTTACATAGCAAAATGATTTATTGTCCTTATATAGTTAAAAAAAATTAGTTCATATATATGAGGATCTTTATAATATATCAGAAATAAACAATATTGTATGTTGTATTCATTGTTACTAATCCCCACGTCGCTGTCCATTCCCGAATGCGAAGTTCACATATATACTGTAAAACTATTGATTTATTCAATAAAGCATTCACACTAGATTCTCGTTATCGGTATATTTATGTGCACGATTTATACACGATGTATCTAGTTCACTTATGTAGTATCAAGGTATCCCGTGTCTCTCAGAAATTTAAGAAAATGTTGCCATACAATAGGGCCGATTAATGGAAGCCCAGGTTTTCCACAACGAGGCTCCATTATATACTTTACACGGAATAGATCACCAAAGTCTCAATAACATGCACATGGGCAATTATTTATGTCATACACGCATATTAATAAAATCGCTTGTATAATGATCAACGGTAGCTACTCCTCAATTTCCTTAATGTACACTGGTTTCGGTCTCCGAAAAAGTACTTAATATGGTTAAAGCAGTTTTAGAAGAACACAGACGGTAAGTGAAAATGTTACGCCACAACAATATATGAAGTGTCACCCTAGATAAGCCTGTGCAGTCCGCACCGGCTTGTGAGGGACGACACCTTTCCAATTAATTGAAGTTTTCGTTTAAGGAGGTATCTTCTAAATGAAAATCCATTGTAGACGGAAATTGTCGTCCCTGGTTAGCATGTGCGGACTGCACAGGCTAATCTGGGACGACACTTACATGTACTAAGCCCAGTTATCCGACAGCGCGGCTAAAATTATAACAGGGTATATTCTCACTCCTGTGAAAAGCGACCGATGCACTTCCATTGAGGGATTTCAATGTAAAATTCCTTACCACGGAGAAAATATAAGTTTTAGTAAATTTACGAATAAGAAACATCGATATCATTTAATAATAAATCTTTATTTGAGAAAAAGTGTTTAATGGCATCTGATACTTGTTTTATTGAATTTACTTAAATTTTGAAATTCCCATTATTTATTTTAATATTAGGGTAAAATGTGTGTATGTTTTTATGAAAATATGCCTTCGTCCCTGTACCAAACTTTAGCAGCGAAGCTGTGTACTCGGCAAGCTAGGCTCACTCTGTAACTCTACCTATCTGTATAGCAGCTAAGCTGTGTACTCGGCCAGCTAGGCTCACTCTGTAACTCTACCTATCTGTATAGCAGCTAAGCTGTGCACTCGGCCAGCTAGGCTCACTCTGTAACTCTACCTATCTGTATAGAAACTTAGCTGTGTACTCGGCCAGCTAGGCTCACTCTGTAACTCTACCTATCTGTATAGCAGCTTAGCTGTGTACTCGGCCAGCTAGGCTCACTCTGTAACTCTACCTATCTGTATAGCAGCTAAGCTGTGTACTCGGCCAGCTAGGCTCACTCTGTAACTCTACCTATCTGTATAGCAGCTAAGCTGTGTACTCGGCCAGCTAGGCTCTCTCTGTAACTCTTCCTATCTGTATAGCAGCTAAGCTGTGTACTCGGTCAGCTAGGCTCACTCTGTAACTCTACCTATCTGTATAGCGAGTGATTTAGGGTACATTTTCAACATTCGCGACGCTGTGTTTTAGCGGTACCTGATACGGATTTTTGTTTATCACATACACACGTTACAGGTTTGCGCTTAATTATTAAACTTTTTGTATATGCTTTTGAATCTTTTCCACTTTAAATAACATAGAAGCAGTAGTGCATAATGCTGTTATCATATTGCCCGGCATCTGATATTGTTATATATGCATGTATTTAGGAACATGTTCAAATATTCATTTCCAATTTTGTAGACAAGTATTTTAATTTTATTTGTATTCATACGTTTTGTCGAGACCATATAATTGCGCCGGTTGGGCGTTGGCATAAACTGATTGAAATACCCGTTAACAGTATAGTTTTACCCCGTTTCATATGCATAAAAAGGATGACCAAACCAATGGACTGTACGAAAGGAGATAATGTTAATTATTGTTGGATCATAATCGAACGTATTGCCTTCTTGAAATGGATACAAACCTGACTAAAGCATAAAGCCTTACGCTACACGATTTTAATGTCAATATAACGCCAATGAAGCGTGTCCAGAAAGAATAAAGAAGCCATAGGAACACCAAACGTGTATGCGCACATCGCAGTTTATGAAGTCCTTCGGCACCGGAGTGTGTGTAGCCGGTGTATGTCCGAGCGCTAATAATTAATTTACTGACTAGACTCACACGAGTTTGAATTAACTTTTATCTACAGTTGCAACTCCCAGCTTCTCAGTATTAAAGTGTTTGCTGTAAAACAATCAATGGTGGCATTGGCCTTTAGCGGGGATCGAACCCGGGTTTCCTACGTGAGATGCTCGTGTACGAACCATGGCGTAAAACGGAAATATTTCTTGGTGGAGAACTAATAGCGCGCCATGTCGCGGGAAATATTTCTAAGTAAATCCCGAAGTTTATCTTATTGGTGGCGTCTTTGCAACAGCGACCAGGTAGAACGCAACGATACACATGAAACGCAGACGCTGTGTATCCGCGGAACGGCACAGCAATCAATCGTGGATCGCTTGAGACTCTACAACAATCTTACTAAATTCCGTCCACATGGTCCAGTATTTAACTGTCGCGCCGATGGCGTGCGAATGCCTTATGGGCTGGACTCATTTTTTTACTGAGGTCTAACGTTTATAACACTAGAAGATACACCATTCCTTCTGTGCTAATATTAATCGTCAGTTTTCACTTACTAGTATATTTCCAATTCATAGTGTTGGTGGGTTGGCCAACCTGTTTTCGTTGGCAGGTTTTAAAGGGGCCTTTTCACAGATTTTAGCATTTTTTAACTTATTCATTAAATGCTTTATATTGATAAATGTAAACATTGGATCGTAAAAGCTCCAGTAAAAAATCAAGAATAAAATTAAAAAAAGGAAAAGAACATTGCCCGGAGCAGGTTTCGAACCAGTAACCCCTGGAGTCCTGCCAGAGTCCTGAAGTAAAAACGCTTTAGCATACTGAGCTATTCCGCCGAGTACACATATGCTACGTATTTTATACCTTATATAAGCAATCTTCGTAGTTATACAAAATTTAACGACAAAAACAGAACTCTCCAAATTATTCAATCGTTTCGCGTTGCAACGCTTTATAATTTTTAGGTTTTATAATCGTCAAAAGATGCATATAATGGCTATATTAAAGCATGGTAAATGTTCAGTATTACTGTTTCCTCACAAATATCATAACTAACACGAAAATTTGCGAATCTGAAACAACTTTTTTCAATTTTGTCAATTTACCAAAGCGTGAAAAGATCCCTTTAATATGAATACAGAAATTTCAAATTTAGATAAAACAGGTAAATGTATAATTAATGTTTAAAAAGTTATTTGTCGAGTTGATGAAATTCTTTTTGAATTTACATTTTTATTAAAAAAAAACATATTCCAAGCTTGGTTATCCATTCGGATATCAAAGAATATTAATTTATGGTCCTGTCGACCCGTAGTACTGTGGAGGTAACATTGCTGTTTTCTGGCCTTGCTGTATATAATTAATAACACTAATAACAGCTGAAAGTATTGAACGCATAAATAAGTACGCCTACAAGCAATCTGCGGTGGTATATATTTCATATGTAATAAAAAAAGCTATAATAATAGGTGTTAAACAAAGATCGGTGTAACAGATGTTGCGGCATGTATAACGGCTCTTAGGTCTAGCTGAACTCATGGTACACTTTATTTCAGTATTTAATATGCATTTAACTTATTTATTTTCAGTTGCTTACATATAATAGTATTCGATTAACGATTTGTGAACATATTTTACGTTCTATCAATATGGTTCACGAGTGTACAGACTACCGACTTTCCGTTGTTGTTTGTGTATTCGTCTAAGCAGAGGAATATACACAAATTACGAAATCACTTGATTGCATATGATAGAAATGTAAGCTTTTGTACACCTAGATCTATACGTACATGTTGGCTACACATATACTCAATTATAAATGAAATGTATATTAACACTGCTTATTGATTCTGGTTATTACGTTTTGTAATGTGGCTCTTCTTTTACTCAACGAAAAAATGGCATCATTCGTTCTTTTTACGAAACTTTTTGGCCCTTTTCACTGTGTTTTGCCCATTCAGTATCTATCTATCGTTGGACCTGAACATAATTTGTGAATATTTCATGACACTGGGGAAACATTTCAGTGCAAACGTTTTTTTAAAGAGATATTTATTACAGTATTTTTATACGATTGAAATGGTTAAGAATAATGTACATATTGCTCTTTCCGTTCACTTAAAACCCTTTCCGTGGATATGGGCCCTATGTGCTCCTTAGTCATATCAGTATCAGTGGCTTTATAACCAACAGATTCCATAATACAAGCAGTGTTGATAGTATGCTGGAGGAGCTCAACCTAGAAACACTCGAATCACGCCGCACTAAACATCAACTGACAATGTTCTACCGCATAGTAAACAAGCTGGTTGACATTGATGCCAACAAATACCTGAAACCACGAAAAAAGATGCCTAGACACCCGCACGGTTCAGGCTTCTTTCCAGTCACTCCTACATCTGATACCCTTAGGTACAGCTTTTTCCCCATGCCGTATACCACTTTGGAACAACCTACCAGCATCCGTTGCTGAGGCCCCCTCTCTCGCATCATTGAAGAGTGGGCTATCCAGCATAACCTTGTAAGGGGACACCCTCCCAGTTACGAACTAAGCACTCAGATGACGGACTTGAGCTATGTTGGCGGGGCCTTGTGCCCTGGTACCGTCACGGACGCTAAATTGGTCTTGACCTGATGGCTGTGAAAAGTAACTGGAGCCTCGACTACACTTTCTTACTTTACTTTGTTCTACCTTTATTATTTCAACTTTACTTTATACTTTGGTTTTGCGCACCGTCAAAGAAATGTCAAGCCATGACAGTTTGATGAAACCATGTAGATGTCGATGTAGATATTATACCCCGATATTCTGAAGGTAGCAAAAGGGCATCTTGTTGAATTTATGTCATTATGAAGCAACTGATATTAATTTGCATTTTTTTCAATGAAATTGTACACCTTTTCTGTATCATAATACGGCATAGCAGCGACGCTATTACCGAGTTTGGATAAGGAATTTATTTACATTTTTGGTTCGATATTCGGAGGAACGAATTGATCTAAAAGAAGCGATTTTCACGACCATATAAAATATTGACACAGTAAACAACGCGGGAATAATTTGTGTACATCAAATAAACGACCAAAGCTCCATTCTGCAACACCAACGATGAAATTGCGGTAGGTCCTTTTTATAATAAGCTCATAGTGTTTGTATACCATATATTAAATCATAAAAAAGTACAATTAACCACATCATGACACTGATGATTCGCCCCACGACGGTTCGATCCAGTTTGCATGGCCGGGCCCGAAGCTAATAAACTTCTGTTAACAGGTTTTAAAGTTAATTCATACCGTGCTCTGAATTGCCAATACAATACGTGGTTTCTGTAATGCAGGTTTAGTTTGATTAATCTATATAAAGCAGTGATTGTTTTGTTGAAATTTGCCCCCAAAATGCCATGCTTTTACAATAAACTCAATAAGATGGTTATAGACGAGTTAACGCGTGACGTCACACGCACCTGCAAAGTTTAGACTCCGCCCACTGGTTGGCAAAAAGAGGTGGAATTCTTATAAGCGCATATAGAGAAGGTTGACATTATCATCGTTTTTATTGATACTCATGAACTGTATCAAATATAATTTTACTATTTATGTCTGAATAAAACATAAGCATGCGTGGAAATTCATTTTTGGAACGATTATATTGTTGTTATTATTTGTGTTTACTAAAAACGAGCTATGGAGTGGAACGTACACTATCTACGAGCTCGTTATGTGGTTACCACAAAAATCTCTACTAAACGCATCTTCACGTCCATTTTAGATACAAAATTTCAAAAATGGAAATTCTTTTAGAATAAATTAAATTTAATGAAAAAACGCAAATAAGGATGAAAACAAACATCAAATAGATTGCTTTTTGTACGCAACATATAGTAACTGATTTTAGTCTTAATATATCTGTACAGACTTACCTTGTTACACAACAAATAAATTAATAAATCTCATTGTTTTATTTAATTGTGCACACCAATTTTGACACTATTATCTCGTTATGATCGGAGACTGCCCAGACAATTACAAAGAAAACATGCCGGTGTCATAAACATAGTGACCAATACCATACATGCCATAAATTTTCAGACCGATTCCGGGACATTGTGCTAAATTATCCGGGACATTTGCCGATTTTCCGGGACATGTATACAAATAGCGATATATGAAGTCATACATGTATTTTTGGTACGCATTTTTCGCGATATCCAATTAGTTAAATTTCTTATGTAACTTACCTGGAATAAACAAATTTAACATCCTTTTAAGATCAATGCACAAAAATCGTTATTTAAACAAGAAGAATAAATTATAATTAACATCGCAAATTGCTTAATTGACAAATTAAACATTTCTACATCCGTTACTAGATACAAGCCACGTGTTTTGCGTGTTTGAAAAGAGCACATGTATATAAACATGAGATAGTTCAGTGCTGATTTAATTTTCAGTCACTGTATACACTTAAAACGTGGACTGCGTGTAACACGGGTGATGAATTCAGACGTTGTCATGGGTGGCGCGCGCGGTGTAAGCTATGACGTCAAACTGTTACAACTTACATTGTAAGCGCTGAGCGTAAAGGCGTGTTGTTTGTCGCAATATGAGTGTGAATGAATTTGACACCGCGAAAATCCGGGTGAAACTGGATTTATTCATGGATGTGCATTGCGTAATCCTTTAAAACTACACAGCAATCAAATTTGAGCAAGCCAATACACAACGAATTAACCCCTTTTGTTTGACTGTGATTACGAGACAATCGACAAGATAATAGGACCCCCTGTTAATTGATCGATTTTGACAATTAGCGTTTTTGCCTAATCGGACAGGCATTGCTTTGGAGATAACGCAATATCAGTGGCAAGTACAGATTTGCATGCTAAGATAAGGAACATACAGGTTTTACTGAAATCCGGGACATTTGACAAATTTCCGGGACTGCGGGACAGGGTATGCATTTCCGGGACTGTCCCGGACGATCCGGGACGTATGGCATGTATGCCAATACTTTAATTGGGTCCCTGCATAGACCACATGTGGCAGACTTTATGATACCTCCATGCCATTTCTTGGCATATTGAGCAGTCATATTGAGCAAGCCAAATATTAAAGCCAAAATACGTAACATTTGCTTTAATAAATAATTTAACATATTAAAAAAAGAAGATATTTGTCTGAAACGGATTAACAAGAACATGCGTATTTATAT
Source organism: Dreissena polymorpha (assembly GCF_020536995.1). Classification (NCBI taxonomy): domain Eukaryota; kingdom Metazoa; phylum Mollusca; class Bivalvia; order Myida; family Dreissenidae; genus Dreissena; species Dreissena polymorpha. The sequence goes on along the minus strand of NC_068360.1, from coordinate 100,247,201 downwards.
GTAAGCCAGTTTAATCATAATAATACAGTGCTTTATAACTTTAAATTTAAAATATTGTTCAATATTACTGCTACACAATTGATGTATTTACCGCGGGTACCGGCAAATGTAAACTCGTCAATTTAGTGTAAAGATTGTACGTTCTTGCATTGCACGTAACACCATCATGAAACCAAGCAATCACAATGGATAAACAATATTTGTGTAAAATAAATTAAATTAATATATATATTTATCATAAAATGCTAGATTGTTAAATGTATCACTCCTTATTACTTGTTAAGAGATTTCAATATACATGCAAAGACAGTTCAATTTGCACAAGATGCAGGTTTTATTTTCATTTGTATATTAAAATTTATTAATATTGTAATTCAATGGAAACGAAACGAAAATTCATTCTATGGAAAAGAAAATTACCACAACATTTAACGATTGTAATGTATTCCGTTTTTAATGGCTTTGTTTTATAATTGATCAAATGCGCCTCTTATAATACACTTTCGATCGCTGATGAGCAATAACAATATCCACACCGTTTATAGTTATAATCAAATTAATATATGTTTTATAAGTTTTTAAATATCATTTTTTAAAGTCTTACTATAAAAAAAAGAATACGGCTAATTTATTGTTTTGTTGTGTGGTATTGTCAGTATTTAGTCTTCCGACCACGTTTACTCTGATGCTAATAACTAATTTGTATTTTTATAAAGAGGAAATTATACATATGATGATACATTTATTTATTGGTACTAAATATGATATATTTGCACTATTGTATAAGAGTTGTAATGTTTATTTCGGATTTTTTATCGTTTAATTGACTAAACAAAAGCCCTTTATACATGTTTTACGTTACTGTAACCAGTGTTTTTGCCAACCAGTCAGTGCGCATGCGCGAAAAATCCCGAATGTAAACAATAACAATTAACTCGTCTATACGGCGATAATTTCATAGTTTGTCAAACTGAACATGTCAAGTTGTCGCTGAAAAACAACAGACTAATTATTGTACGTTGGTTTGCTCATCTGTCGCCTATATCATTATCATGAAAATGACAAAAACAATCAAATTTAATTATGGACATAATATAGTTATTCATGATAAATGTCATGCGTATTTCAATTAACAAAGACCTATAGAATACACAGATTGGAAACTTCGCGCCTTATCGGGCTATCTTGCTGCGGGGTCATGTGGTCGAGAAACTGATAAGAACACTTTGGATCAGCATACGATTTAATCCATAAATCAATCGGAGGAGTCCGAAGATAGCCGATGTATCACGATTGCGATAAGATAGCGACGTGTCCAGTAGCAACGGCTACGATTATCGAGCAAAGTTATGCAAAAATGTTACGGCGCTATAGAAAGGCGGCTGTAACTTGGTCAATAATGATCCGATTTTTATAAAATAAAGTTTCATAGAAACATGACTAATTATGCTTTTACAAAATCTCGATTCTATTAACCTAAAATAAGAATGTATAATGCCGCAATCGTTGAAGTAATAGCACTATAAGAATTTTCAAATCGCGACGAGAATGCTGTTTAATAATTTATTTGAAGGCTTTTGCTGATAAAATTTTCTTGTATACATTTTTAATTCAAACATTTAAAACCTTATAAAATAATATTATTTCAAAACTGATATATATATATGTGGAAACATAGATCTAGGTCTCTGATAAAAACAACATTACAGTATAATAAATGCTATGATTGTTTGATCCAAAAACGGTTTCAGTTAGTCTTTAATTCAATATTGATTCTGTGGATTTTTTCCATTTTTTAATTCTCTATTTTTTATTTAGATCTTATTCATCAGTGATAGGTTTTTAAAGTTTTGTTTGTAACCAAGTTTTTTTCTAATTAATTGTAATTAATAAAAGCTCTAAATGACATGGACTAGGATTTCGCGAAAAGAAAAAAACACAAACATTTCATGCGCATGTTAATCGGATCAATTAGCGAACTGAAAGAGATGTTATGTTTGTATGAAAAATTACAAAGGTTTTCACAATGAACTAAAGCACGTTTGACGACAGGTGTGAACAATAGGGTATAAGAGCTAAAAATTGTACCAACTTTGTACAAGGCCAAAATCCTTTAAAATGAACATTTTCCTCCAGTATGTTTAATTCAAACCTAGATAAACATATCACCAAGCATAAAAATCTGACTTTATCTATTTGGGATGAAAAAATGAAAAAGTTTATCAAAAAGAACAAAAACACGTTTGACAGCAATTGTGTACAACAGAGGAAAAGAGCCTAAAATTGTACCAACATTGTATAAGGCCAAATCCTTTAAATTGAACATTTTCTTCTAAGTTTTTGTAATTTATACTTAGATTAACATCTCTCAGAGCATAAAAATCATTCTTCAACGATTTGGAATGAGAAATAGAAAAGTTTTAAAAAAAGAAACAAACCACTTTGGCGACAGGTGTGAAAATGATTGAATAAAATAACAGTATAAAATTGTAAAAAAGCAAAATCCTTTAAAATGACTTTTTTCGTCTACTTTTTATAAATCATACCTAGATTAACATCTCACCTAGCATAACCATCTTACTAAATCAATCTGTGAAGAGATATGAAGAAGTTTTTGAAAAAATTCGTTTGGGCCTTTCAATTTTTCAAAAATTATCGAAAATGAACAAATCCATTGTTCTCTTTCAAATTCCGATAAATTAATAATACATAAGAATAATAACTACCAAAACCTGAAGCATTATCAACAAAGAAAATAAAAACTTATTTTTATTTACAAAAAAAATATTCAATATGTCTGTTTGCGGCCACCGACTTTGCCCATAATTGATTGCTTTAAAACAAAATGGCCGACAGTAGCTGGAACAGGGAAGAATCTACAGGTACACCGGCATCTCCAAAATCGATGTCACGTGACCCGCGTCCGCCGTTAGATATTATCGTATATCGCTTTTGCGAAGACGAGAGTTTCCAATCTGTGTTATCTATAGGTCTTCGCAATTAATAATGGTGAATACATTTTATTTACAAACATCACATATTTATTTGAAATTTACACATTGAATGTTACTTTTGTATGTCACTGAAATGAGTGTTAGTAAATTGGTGTTTAGTCTTGTATAAAGTAAAAACAGTTTAGACGATTATAATTTGAAATGACGAACATGAATTGATTTATATGTTAGCATATCTTTATATAATCAGAATTATAATATGCGTATTCTACTTTATTGTGCTTGTCACAATATGCAGTTAAGTAAAAAAACATGGGACTGGAATTTGATATTGCAATAGTTTTTTTATCTGATTATGGGGGAAGGACCTGGCCTTTTTTGAGGGAAAAATCAGGCGAAATGCCGCATTTTGGGGCATAATACGGAAAGTTTTAATTAATCAATATAACATATTTTACTGTTTTTATAAGAAATTCAAGGCGACTGATAATTTAATTAATAATTTTTCTTTTTTCTACACTGAATCAGGTAAACTTATATAGGGGAAAAATAGGTCATGGAAAAAGGGTCGATATTCTGCGCGTCTCAATGAAGGAAAAAAAAGTGTTGCAAGATATTGAAAGGTACATATGAATATAAGGTAAATATAAATTAAACTCAGATTAATACATTAATAAAATAACAAGAACACTTAAATGTATATATTTACATTTGTTAATGATTTCACTGTAGTTTATTTAATAAAAGAAAAACATCATTTACAGTATTAAATTCATAACATTGAAAAAGTCTATGTTAAAACTGTCTACTTGTCATTATATAGATTATTGCAAGTATAACGGGGCCTCTTCACGTTTTGGTAAATTCACAAAATTAAAAAGGTTGTTTCAGATCATTCGCAAATTTTCGTTTTAGTTATACAGTACAGCCAAAGCGGAACAAACGTATTTCGCGATCCGCGGCGGCACGGCGAAATGAGTCGATGCCGCGTCAGTTGTTGAAGCCGCGTCAGTATGCGGCGGCAAGTCGCATTTCGCTGCGAAACTTCACATCTGTCCGCCGAGGCATGCCGCAATCCGCGACATGATGCCGAGTCGATGCGCATCATGAAATAGAAAATCTTTTTAAAACTATTTGTTACATGTAGTTAACAAATTTTGAAAGAACAATTAAAATAATAATTAAAATCATAATAAATTTATTATGCTCGGATTGCAGTGATTTTTTTTGCCAGAAATTACAGCCGATATTCGGCTGCTTCCCAATTGCAAAAAATGACGTTTTTTCCCCAAAAATTTGATTAAAATTTCCCAAAAAAAGACAAAATTTTCCCAATGAAGCCAAAAAGATTACAATGTAATACAACGTTTGAGATAAAAACAACAAATATTTATTACAAATCTTCACAGTGAATGTGCATCACGGAAATCAGTGTTGGGAAATTGGAGTTAGTCTACCGTTACTCACAAAGTTAATGCATTTAAGATTAGTATCGATCGAAAATGGAAAGAGACAAACATGATATGATTTATATGTTAGTTGATTTGTGTAAAATCAGATTCATATGCATATTCTGCTTTATGTTTGTCACGCTTTACAGTTTACTGAAATAGCATTGAAGTGCAAGATCATGAAGATGTTGAAAGGTAAAGAAATGAAATAAATTATTTTAACTCTATTTAATACATCATTGACATAGCAAGACCACTAAAGCGTGTTTTTTTATATAAATATTTGTTAATGTTTTCACCATATGATATTTAATTTAAAAGAATACTGAATTAAATTCTTACTGTTAAAGAGGTTATGATTAAATGGTATATTTAAGAATCTATATAGATTATTGCAAGTTCAATATGAATGTGGAAGGATATTAACTTAACATTGTCTTCATTGTAAGAACACATTAAATTAGCACTTTATAATATAAAAATGTTGTCAAACATACTTTAATAATTTTAATTCTGTTCTTAAAATCATATTTATAATGTTTCCCAATTTCATGATTTATCGCCCTATCTTTCCCAATTTCATGGTTTATCGCGCTAATTTTCCCAATCCAAAAGGCACAGGCTGTAAGAAAAAAAATCAAAAAAAATCACTGGATTGTTTTAGCATATACATGTGAGCATAGTTAATGTGTCTGGCCAATTAAGTTTGTTTCCCGCCTGTAGTGTATGTTTTTCACACATAAACAAGATCACGTAATTATGTTTTCGCACATACAAGTGGACAAGGCTCCAGCATATGGTGAATTTATAAATAAATTGCATGTTGATTTTGCTATTATATTTAAGCTTAGAAAATAAGCAGTTTGAAGCCACATCAATAATCAAGACGGTGACGATGTATTTGTTGTTTTGTTAATTATCAGCTTATTATAACTATTGTTTGAATATGCGTATATAAACATGTTTTATTTTGTTCATATTATACAGTTTATATCGCTACTAATTACCCGATAATCCCGTATATTCCAGTTTTAAAGCAAATGCTGGTAAATATTTACGATACACAGACATTCTCGATATTTCCGTAAGTATCAAATACATTTTGGCATTTGTTACTATTTATAGAGATGATGAAATAACGTCTAATCCGGGTGTTTTTTTTCCACTGAACACGCGATTTATGCCTGACGTGATGTTCATGTATTTATACAACACACAATACACATAAACTTTCCAAACGACGTTCTACATGTCTGCATAATTTTCGCGCGCTTTTTATGAAACAAAGGTTATTTAAGCACTGTTTATTTGATGCTAGAATTTGCCAAAAGTCGCAATAGCATTAAAATTCGGAAGTGTGTTTCGGATAACAAATTTGATAATGATAATCAAACGAAACATTAACAGTTGCGCGTAATTAATTTTACGCTACACATACATGTATGTACATGTAGGTGGATATCTTTTCACTCGATCCGCCGCGTACGTATGCGGCGGATTTACTCCGCGAAAGTACGTGAGGTTAATACAGACTCGGGGTCGTTGCGCGGATCGATGCCGAGTGCCACGGCGATACGCCGCGTGAACACACGATTCGTCCGCCGCGTACTAATAATCTGGCCGTGGCGTAGCTGCGGATTATGTTTGTGCCGCGTTGGCTGTACTGTAACATTTGTGAGGAAACAGCACTACTGAACATTTACCATGATCTAAAATATCCATTATATGCATTGTTTGACAATTAAAAAACCTGAAAATTATAAAGCGATGCTGCGCAAAACAATTGAATAATCTGTTGTTGTCGTCGTATTTTGTGATTCTACAAGGATTGTGTATATAAAGTATAAAATACATCCCTCATTGTATGAGCACAGATATTGCCGAGAGGTCTTAAGTGGTAGACTTTTATTCCGGGACCCCAGGAGTCAGTGGTTCGAGCCAAGTTGTGTGTTACTTTTTTTTCTTTGTATAATTGTATTCTTGTTTTTACTGGAGGTTTTTAGATTCAATGTTTACATTCATAAATATATAGCATTTAATGACAAACTTCGATACATGCCAAAATCTGTGGAAAGGCACCTTTAACATGCATATGAAAGGATATTAATCAAAGATTGTCACCATCTTGATTGTAAGAAGAAATTTAAGCAGAACTTTATTATATAAATTAAAACATGCACTTATAAACAATTGGTATAAAAACATGTTTACTGCTATTTATATACATATAAATAATGTTTAAATTTTCCCAAACTTATGGTTTATCGTGTTATTTTTCCCAATCGAAAAGGCACAGGCTGTAAAATATAAAGCAAATCAAAATCACGCTAAAGAAACTATTGGTATTGTATTACTGACTAGACATGTTTGCGTAAAATACCTCGGGTATTGATATCAGTGTTGTTTTTAACCTTTCGGAGAAAGGTTGAAAGTTCCAGCGGGCTTTTATGATAATAAAGGAAAGGTAGCAAGTTATTCAAGCGCGCTTATATGATAATAAGGGAAAGGTAGCAAGTCATTCAAGCGCACTTATATGATAATAAGGGAAAGGTAGCAAGTTATTCAAGCGCGCTTATATGATAATAAGGGAAAGGTGGCAAGTAATTCAAGCGCGCTTATACGATAATAAGGGAATTAAAGGTGGCAAGCAGGCTTTTCTGATAATAAGGCAAAGGTTGCAGTTCTTCCAGCAGGCTTTTATGATAATACAGTACACTCCACGCGTTTTCCCCAATTTCCCTCCATACTCCGCGGGTTTCGACCTGGAGGGAGATTAAGAAAATCCCGCTATACGCGGCGTTTGCATGATTTTGGACTCGGCGGTTAACGATCGGCAAAACTGATAAGCCGACGCGGCGGCCCTCGGCGTTGGCAACGCGGGGGAAACTCCGCGTTTTACGAGATAACGATCAATTGAATTTTGTTTGACTTCCTGATTTTCAAATAAAATTACATTTATTACAAGTACATACATGTGCATGTAGTATAATATTTACAATTAAAAAAAACAACCAAGATAGATCGATCCCGACGTGGTTGTAGAAGTAGTTGTTGTTGTATAGAAAACTCGTTGATTTACGACACACAAAACGTCGTCTTTTAACTTATACTTACTAATTAATATAAACACAGTTTGCAACATTGTTTTTTTTTTGATAATTTAATCCAAAGTTTTCATGTTAGCGGGTGATTTTCTATACTGAACATGTATACAAATGACCAAGGACCCTAAAAATCTCGCAAATCTGTGTGAATTGACAGTTTGACGTAATCAAAGAAAAGCCGCTTCCTGTCTAAAGGCATAACTTACTCAAGTGAACACGTTCAACGAATGCATAAGGAATGGTTTTAATTGTCGGAACAAAGTCAATTCTCTGCTCGCTAATGCATTGATTTTCTCTTTGTTTGTAGGTTATTCCATTGATTGCTAAAAGGTGGTAACTATTGACTTGATAATTGCATTTAATATTCACAGTTGTATTCTTGTTGGGTCGACATTCTAAACAATGTTTACCAGTAATTATGGACCAAATCGGCAGAGAGACATTCACACATGTTAATCCCTTTTGTCAAAACACCGCAGACAGCAGTCTACACAATTGGTCAGTAGACAAGCTTTGCGTGTTTTCATAACGTCAAACACTTAAACTCCAGTTCCGCCCAGATGTCTTCTTTATTCAGTTTACAGTACAATTAGTGTTAAAATAGTTACTTTACTAAAATACCGTAACGATAAAGATTCGGCGTGTTCGATTTGAAATTATTTTAGAGGAAATATCAACTTATTCGCGATATAATTTCGTTAATAAATACCAAAGAAACTTTTAACCAAAATCAACAAAATTTAATGTTCTCTGCGCTACAAAGTTTGTATCAAAAAAAGCAATACACGCACGCTTTGCAGGAGTATACATTGTACCTTGACCTTGTACATTGCAGCATAATTTTCGCGCGCTTTTGTCGGGAAATATAAACATGATGACTGTATATTGGAAGCATTTGTAAACGTCGTGTTAACAATTAAAAATTGTAGTGTGTTTCGGATTACTAATTATTATTCTCATTTGGAAATTTTACGGAACATTATTCTTGTGTCATATGTGTTATGATTTAAATATTAATTTGTCAAATGTATTATATTAGACTAATTCATATTGTAGACGAACCTGTGAATTAAAAAACAATTTTTATACGAATTAATTTTCTATACAATTATCTTTTTTATACATGTACTACAGTATTTAAACAATTTATTATAACAATGTTTTTATTTTTTGGCATGCCCAGTAGCACACTGCTAACGCGGCGTTGCGCGGCGATCACTGATAAGAACGGAAAGTGTCTGCATTTACCGACTAGCCTAAAGTAATACACGCCGTGGGAATTAGCGAACGCGTCGTAACGCCGAGCGTTTTATCGAGTTCACCTCGCTCTTCCAACGCCGCGTGAACACTCGCTAGCAGAAAAAACCCCGCGGAGGGAGCGCGTTTTTTGGGGAAAACGCGTGGAGTGTACTGTACATGTATAAAGGGAAAGGTGGCAAATTCTTTTAGCAAGCTTTTCTGATAATAAGGGAAAGGTGGAAAGTTTTTTCCTTATATTTTTGTTGATAAGCATGATTATACAGTGAACAATCTTAATTATTTTATAACACTTTCATGCTTAAATTTTACTGGTCATTAGTTGTTTATCAATTCTGTGCTAAGAGTGATGTAAATATTAAAAGTTGGTATTTCTTCAGCGATTTATTTGGCCCAATTGGGAAAAGTACCGGTACAAGTCCAATTTGGAAAATTGTGCGCGAAAAACTCTGAAATTGGGAAAATTCGCGTCGTGAAGTCTTCATATTACTTTAAAATTGATAATTAAATGTTGTCAAGTTGTCAATATTATATTTACTCCGGTTCAAGACATAGAGCTGCATAGGGAAACTACATAATGTAACTAAATATGTGTTATTAATTTTGTGTGTGTGGATACCTTCAATTATTGTTTGTTGCAATACTGGTGTGAAAATAGCATGTGTTGCATGTATGATCTATTGATCTTTTAAATCATTGACAACTTTGACAAGTTTTACCATACATGTGTCATTTCATTGTTATGTGTAGACAATATGAATTTTAATATTGTCTGCTGAAATGCAATTGAAAAAGTCACAGGCAAAGAGAAACTAAATAAGCAATCTATATGATTAGTTCCATCCAAACGTAGGGTAATTGTTTACAGGGCCCTCAATCTATCAAATCTGCAGCCGAATTTCGGCCACAGTCCCCCACCCAAAAAGTATACTTTTTCCCCCTTTTTGGGGGAAAAATTCCCCCTGATTTAAAAAAAATATTATTATTTTTTTTTTTTTTTTAAAGATGTGTCTCATGATTATTATACCTCAATTCAATTTCAATTTAATCTTGTTAAACATACTTAAATATGAAAAATGAAATGAATATAGTGCAAACATGTACACATGTGATAATGAGAGAGTAAGTAAAAAAATCCCCCAAAAATGGAAACGCCGCGAAAATTCCCCCTCGTGAGGGTAGCGACCCGCTTCCCCTAAAATTGATTGAGGGCCCTGGTTTACAGCAAGCCACTTTCATTTTCGCGAGATTTTTAGGAAACCCCAGGGAAGCATGTTTTTTGCGTGACTGAGTATGCAGGGCTCGACATTAAAGGTAGTCCGACTGTCCGGGACAACCAAAGTGTTAGTCCGGACAAGTAAATAAAGAATTTGCTAGTCCGACGGGACAAGTGGTCGTTATTATTTAATTACTAGAACAAATGCCTTTAAATCCATTATTTCTGTGTGGTAACCAACCTTTGTTTTTTAAATATATAATTTGTTTACGTTTAAACGACAAAGCACGAGATATTTCGATAGTTCCATGGGATACACCGGTACACATAGATCTTTAAGACAATTAAAGTAGTATGGTGGCAAAACACAAGTTTTTGTCAGTTATTTTGGATTTGTATAATGTTTAAAGCGGGTATATACGATTTTGTCAAATATTTATTAATTAATATAAAATGTGTAAAAAACGTATTATACATATATTTCAATATCAACTAAAGTAAAAGTTTAAAAGAACATGTGTCGAAAAATGCGAAATAAGCCATATATTTAATTCTGAAATCGAAAAGGGCTGTACAGCCGAATTCGCCAGCATGTATAAAATGCATGTACGATGTGAATTTAAATTGAGTTTAACGGTTCATTTTAAATTCCTGCAGCGATATCGATTTATACGACACACGAACACTTACTAAAAAGACGAATGCATCGGTTATTGTAGGAAAATATGTAGGAATTATCTTCGTCACAATCGGCTCGGGCGCTAATTTGTATTTGCTGCATTTTATGAAATTTGTCTTAAATGTATCATTTTTCTTGTATATTGAGTGTTATGATAACATATTTGTATCAATAAATAACAATTTAACACATATAAAAATCATATATACCCGTTTAAAAAATCAATAATATCCAGTTTTCCTGTTATCTAGTCAGTTCTTTTTGTATTGAAATAGCCTAAAATTATGTCAACATGTATTTTGAATGATATGAGTCTTTATGATTTGAGCTTTTTGTATTATTTAATTATTTTGCAAAGAACTCAGCAAAATAAGATATAAAGGTCAGGACAAGTTGCTTTCTGGTCAGGACAAGTGAAGTTTTGGTCTACTTGTCCGATTGGACAAGTGGCTCCAAAAGTTAATGTCGAGCCCTGGTATGACACACTTAAGCATTGCTTTTAATGTTATTGCATTCTATCTCATTTAAACTCACTTGTCCATTGGTTGTTACAATACAATCTGAACAGTGCCCTATCAAACTGCTGTCCCATATTTAAATGCACTGTTCATTTTACACTTAATAATGGCGTCTGTTTGCAGTTTTTTTTCTTCACCATTGTGGGAATGGGGTCAGGTCCCTTTGGATTGGGAAATATCACTTCTTTGTACTCAAATTGGGAAATTAATATTGTCTATTTTACACTTACAAATACTTCATATTCATAATTGATAATTAAAGTGATTTCAATATTTTATTTTCTAAGGTTAAACTTATATAGCTGGATTTGGAGATGAATGAAATGTTTAGACTAATGAAACAAAAGCATATTTTTTGGAAACCTTCAATTGATTTTTTAGGTCTCATTTGGGAAACATATACTTTTTTAGCTCATCTATTTAAAAAAAAAATATGCGCTATTGTCATCACCTTGGCGTCGCCATCGGCGTCCGGTTAAGTTTTGTGTTTATGTCCACTTTTCTCATAAAGTATCAAAGCTATTGCATTCAAACTTGGTGCACTTACTTACTATCATGAGGGGACAGGGCAGGCAAAGTAAGATAACTCTGGCTGGCATTTTGACAGAATTATGTGCCCTTTTTATACTTAGCAAATTGAAAATTTTGTTAAGTTTTGTGTGAGGTCAATTTTATTCCTAAAGTATCAAAGCTATTGCTTTCATACTTGCAACACTTATTAACTATCATAAGGGGACTGTGAAGGCAAAGTTATGTAACTCTGACTGGCATTTTGACATAATTATGGCCCCTTTATACTTAGACAATTGAAAATTTTGTTACGTTGTGTGTTTTGGTCCACTTTATAGCTATCATAGCTTTTGCTTTCAGACTTGGAACACGCGCTAACTATCATAAGGGGACTCTACAGGACAAGTTGCATAATTCTGATTTTCATTTTGCTGGAATCATGGCCCTTTTTTTACTTACCGTAAAAAGTTGTGTATAAGGCGCACTTTTTTACCCCAAAATTTCATTTTAAAAACTTGATGCGCGTTATGCACAACTACAGCCATGCCAAGACATTTTTTCGCTGTCAGTTACCCAGTAGTGGTAATTCGCATCATTCTGTTTTCCGGTGTTTTATCTGTAACTATGTTAATTATAGTGTTATATTGACGATCTGAATAAGATGAACAAACATTATAAAGTTAACATATATATTTTCTATCTTTTTCAGGTACGTACAGAGCATTGAAATCAAATAAATTTGAAGAAGAGAATGAAAAACGAGGAAGCCATTTTTATTTAAATGTTATTGTTTACTTTTCCCACAATATTATACCCTACTGTACTAGGGTTACACAATTTATTTGGGGGCACTTGTCGATTTACAATAGTATGTCAGCAAGGTGTATCCCGATATATTTAAGATTATTTTTCTTGCTTTTCAAATGTGTTAATAAAATTGATGCTGTGTTTGTTTACACGTTTTCATACGTCTTGTCAAGATTGAGGATGTGATTATTGAGTAATTTGCGTCACCTGTCAAGTTTTGTGTAGCTGGGCTATTATCAAAACATGCGAACCGGCAAACGGCTTCACACCTCCATTGTTTGTTTATCGCCGGTAATGTCGTGATGGTGTTGAGAAGTTTGAGTCGTTAAAGTCTCCTGTCAATTTTAGACACTCGAAAAGAACGCATGATATCGGCATTGTAAATAAAACGCGCGGTTGTGAATTAGTCATGCATGAATAACCAGGTGACAATACCAATCAATAATGTCAGTTTCTTAGTTATAACTAATCCATCCGTTATGTGTACTCCACGATAAAATCGTGGACAGTTACTTCGGAGACATATGATGAAAACCTTGATGGTATCCTCGTGGAAAGTGTGCATTTCATGCATAATTCATTTATCTCCAAACATTTATTTTTACGCATAATATGATTAAAAAAAAACACCAACTAGTTGTATCGTTATCGTCTTAAAAATAATTTATAATTGAAGCAATAAAAGAATACGTAAGATCGGCAATGTAAATATAACGATTTTCAGTTAGCCTGCGGTACGGAATTGTCCCCCGATTTTTTTGCTTCAAAAACTTTTTTTCCCGATTTTTAGCTTTAAAAAGTAGATGCGCGTTATACATAAATGCGCGTTATACACAACGTTTTACGGTAGTTACTTTGAATACTTGGTTACATTTTGTGTTTACATCCACTTTACTTCTAAAGTATCAATGCTATTGGTTTCAAACTTCAAATACTTTCATACTATCATGAGGGTACTTACTGGCAAGTTAAATTTGACCTTGACCTTTGAATGACCTTGACTCTCAAGGTCATATTATTAAATTTTGCTAAAATTGCCATTACTTCTTTATTTAGGATCAGATTTGATTGATACTTTGACAAAGCAACACTTACCTGACATACCACAATAGACTCCACCCAAACCATCTCCCATGCCCCAACCCAGAATCCCCCCCCAAAATAAAAAGTTTTTTTTTTTCAATTTAATTTTTGAAAGATCATCTAATAAATGACCACACTATACCCCACTCTCACCCCCCAAAAAATAAATATATTTTTTTAAACATGGTTAAAAAACACAACTATTTATTTTTATTATTTTGTTTTTGAAAGACCCTCCTACCATCCCACCCTAGAATCCCCCCAAAAAATTAATTAAATTAAAAGAAAAATAGATGAGCGGTCTGCACCAGCTAGTCGTTGCTCTTGTTTTCAATTGGAATGGGTCCCTACTGGAACCAAATTTAAACGAAAGAAAAACCACTGGTTTGTGTTGATGAAATTCGTTAACACCTTTAGCGTCATTTATGGTCATAGTAATATATTTTGTTTGATGTAGTAATTATATTGGATAATTGGATGTATCTTTACATGTATTAGAAAAGCAGTATGTATGCAGTCATCACTACAATAGGATTTATATGCATGTATTGGCCTGGATGACAACCCAACCTTGTTCCAATAATTCAACTCTCAGCTGTATAACCCAAAGGGTTGCTGAGCTGTCACAACAAAAATTATCAAATGCTCTGGGAGTCTGTTTATATGGACTGCACACAACCTTTACATAATTTATGCTCAGAACTTATAATGATAATATGTTTATAACTCTGTCTTTGACCTGGACCCCGTCATCCTCGTTATATTGGAGTAACAGTGTTTATACATGTAGTCTGTAGACTGTGACTAAAAAGAATAATATGGCCTAAATAATAACGTTATGAGTTAATGTTCATGTTGGTTAATATCAAAATGTGAAGAATTGTGTGAAATTGTAATACAATTTTGCAAAGATACAATGGCTAATGAGTAGTGTGTGCTTTAAAACCTTATTCCTTCAGGGGAACACGGTGTACCTTTTGTATTCCAGATTTTGTCTTAGCTTTATAGGTTGAAATATAAATATCACCATTGCCCAATGTGCTCACAGCTCTACTACTCACGTATACATCTTCTGTGTAGTTTTATATAAAGTATGTGATACATGTCATTTCCAAACTAGCATCAAAAAATGTTACTAGAGTTTTATGCAAACATGTTTGATCCTTTTCAATATTACCGTAATTACTCTATGTTTTCGGACACTCTAAGTTTTCGGACACCCCCGTTTTTTATCAAAAATAATTATTTTTCGTGACACTTAATTTTCGGACACACGAGTTTTCTTCCATAATTTAAGTTTTCAGACAGTACATTTTACAGCGCTATTTTACCAAATTTCGGTCCTGTTTTCGATATCTAATGACACTTTGATCATGGGGTTTTACAACCAGATTAACATCATAAAACCAGGCAGGTGCATGCCTGAGGGCAACGGACCATTACATTTGCGTTATTTTGTAAATAACCTTGTAAACTGCTTTTAAAGAATGGTTTCGCCCGATAGCATTTGCATTGATGCTGTATTAAGAAAGCAGTATGTTTAATGTTACCGGGTATATATCTTTGTTCCACATTATTTCAATAGACAACAACTTTCGGAAATGAACACACAAATAATTCATAGCTTTTTTTATTGCGTTAGTTACAGGTTCATACTAGCGAGTATCGGTACATCACATGCTCATCTTTGAACTCGTTGGTCAAAGTACAACCTTATAGTAACTTTCTGTAAAATACATTAAGCAAGTGCTTAAACTTATTATGCCCCCCTTTGAAGAAGAGGGGGTATATTACCCTTCTCAAATAAGTGTGTAAAACTCGAGTTTAACAGGTTGTATTGGCAGTTGGTTTTAAGTGGGTTTTGGTATGTTGGTTTTTGTGAGTTTTGGTAAGTTGGTTTTTTCTGTGTTTAAAGTGGGTATTTTTACCAACTTGGTTAAAACTGAGTTAAACACAGAAAAAACTCACTTGTTACACATATGTGGGTTTTGGTAAGTTGGTTTTTTGTGAGTTTTGGTATGTTGGTTTTTTGTGAGTTTCGGTATGTTGGTTTTTTGTGAGTTTTGGTAAGTTGGTTTTTTCTGTGTTTAAAGTGGGTATTTTTACCAACTTGGTTAAAACTGAGTTAAACACAGAAAAAACTCACTTGTTACACATATGTGGGTTTTGGTAAGTTGGTTTTTTGTGAGTTTTGGTATGTTGGTTTTTTGTGAGTTTCGGTATGTTGGTTTTTTGTGAGTTTTGATAAGTTGGTTTTTTCTGTGTTTAAAGTGGGTATTTTTACCAACTTGGTTAAAACTGAGTTAAACACAGAAAAAACTCACTTGTTACACATATGTGGGTTTTGGTAAGTTGGTTTTTTGTGAGTTTTGGTAAGTTGGTTTTTTGTGAGTTTGGGTATGTTGGTTTTTTGTGTGTTACAAAGACTCACAAAAACCAACATACCAAAACTCACAAAAAACCAACATACCAAAACCCACAAAAAACCAACAAACCAAAACTCATAAAAAACCAACATACCAAAACTCACAAAAAACCAACATACCAAAACTCACAAAAAACCAACTTAAACACACTTCTGTCTACAAAAGTGTGTTTAAGTTGGTTTTTGTGAGTCTTTTGTTCGCTTAAGGGATCATAAAATTTTGCTTGTCTGACCTGTAACCTTTGTAAAAAAATATATTTACACCTTTATGGTAAAAAGGGTATTTGAGATGAAATCACAACAGATCATTACAAGCCCCATGTGATTTAAAAGAAAAGACACACACAATTTGCAAAAAAATATGTTTATATTAAAAAAACAAATAATGTGAACATTTTAACAGTGCATTTTTAACAAAACCAGGAAAACATCTACCCAAGATACATTATCACAATATGCGAGCACATTTAACATAATAAATTAAAATAAATAACATTCTCCTCTTAGGGCTACCACAGGTAAAAATGGGAGGAAGGGTATGAACCACAGTTTCAGTTAGGGAGGGGTGATACAGAGGATAAAATTAATAATAATTGTTTTTAACTGTATTGGTGGTACAGGATTTATAAAATGACGCCATTAAGGAATCCTTCATCCTATCTTTTCCTGGAATAGCCCTTTACACATATTTACACCTATGAACAAAGGAACATATTGCTCAGCACTACACAGTTTATATATTCTCCCCGCAGTACATGACACGAAGCCTCCTCAAGGCCCATCTCATGTTCTCTTCCACTGTTGATATGGGCAGGGCAAACTTTTTGGAGATGACATCTGAAATGTATATGAACAATCAATGCAGGATTTTACTGTTCATTACATTATTCAAAAAACATGTAGAAGTTTATTCCACCCAAATCAAGTCTGATCTGAATGACTTGATTTTGGTGGAATAAACTTTTACATCAATATCATCAGTTCAGATATCCCATTTTAACATCATCTACATTAGAAGAATTTCAAAAGAGGTTTTTGAAACAGGAGGCAAATTAATGTTGCTTGAATTTTTTATATCGTTCAAAATGAGAGCTTGATCGTTTACTTTATACTGAGGTTATTTTTGTCTGCCTGTATGTTAAATTCTCAAAACTTTTTTATACACAAACACAATTTTTAGTAACTCTTAAATTTGAGCAGTAGTATTAAATTAACGCAAGACAGATTATGTGCTGGAGTCAAATTTGAATTAATTGCATTATGTTTGTTTCAAAATGAATATGGAGGCAGTAGAACACCTATATATTTAAATCCCCTTTTTCCCTAAAAAAAAGAATCATACCAACCTGTCACCCGTCTGTAGATCTGCCATAGTCATTAACACTTTTCTATGGAATTCCATAGAAAATATTATGGAATTCTACGGAAATCGATGGAAATCCATGGAATTTGATGGAATTCCATCCACTTGCCAATTTTCCATCTGAGGCTGTTATGGAATTCCACGGGATCTCGACTAAAATTCCATGCATTTCCACGGAATGTATGGAAAACACCATGGAAAGTTGGACTTAATCATTTTTTTCAACGGAAATCGTTATGGAAAATAACTTATACATTTTCTTGGATGGAAATCAATGGAAAATAACTTGGAAAATTTTCGCTGGTTGTCTGAAATGTATTTGTAGTTTAATACATGTATGAATTTATTTGCATCATGTATTTTGTATTTAAAAGAAAATGCAATAAAGATAATTATAAATTTGTTCTAGAAATTGGAACAGTTCTGGAACTGTTCCATATTTGTGTTCTAAAACGTATGTTCTGGAATTGTTCCAAAACAGAGTTTTTTTTAAATAAATCCTGAACATTAGTGGAAAATGGCTTAGGACTGAAACTGTTTCAATAATTTCAAGAACCTTTTTAGAACATTTCAAGGACAAAATATGGTCAAGAAATTTCTAAAAATGTTTTAAAATGTAGTTCTAGAACACATCTAGAATGCTTTAAGAACCAGTAAGTTCTACAAAAGTTCTAATGGGGAATAAGAACACATATAGAACACCTTACACTTACAAATAGCCAAATAGACTTCATAGTAGCGACAGCAGCATGTAGTAGCTGTATTAGTAGTAGTAGTTTTTGTTGTTGTAGTAGGTGTTGTTGTTGTAGTAATTGATGTAGTAGCAGTAGTGTTTTTTATATCAGTAGAGGTTGTGGTGGTAGTAGTAGTAGTAGAAGTAGTAGCATTAACAGTTTCTGTAGCAATAGTAGTAGCAATAGAAGTAGCAGTAGTAGCAGTTGTTGCAATAGTAGCAGTTGTTGCTGCTGTTGCTGCTGCTGTTGCTGCTGTTGTTGTTGCTGCTGTTGTTGTTGCTGCTCTTGCTGTTGTTGTTGCTGCTGTTATTGTTGCTGTTGTTGTTGGTGGTGGTGTTGTTGATGCTGTAGTAATTAAAGTAGTAGTTCTGCAGAAGTAGGAGTAGTTGTTACTTTCAAAGCAATTTCTACAAGTTTAAATTCCTTAACCCTGTCCAAGTGGTATACACACACTGTTTATTCTCAATATCAAACTCAGCAAGTCCAGGTTGTCAAATAACAATCTATCTGATAACCCCAGCGTGTGCTTTGCATCAGATGTTGGGTATGTTTGCTGCAAACCTATTGGTTATAAGATATAACAGCCTTTTCTAATTGGCTGAATTCAAATACAAAAAAGTTTACCTGTTAGATTGAAACATGAAACATGGTGGACAATGTACTGGTTTAACTTGTTAAAATAAAGTTAAAGAAATTTAACAAACAGAAGAGTTCATGAGTTTTTCCATTACAAACACTTTCTTAAAATACTTATGTATTTATATCATTTGGAAAGTGACACAAAATATTGCTAAAGAGTGATGCATACAGTGTTTGAGCAGTCTGTCTAGGAATAGAACAACAAATGAAGGTTTGTGATTTTTATTATTTCTAAATATTCCTTTAAATTTAATCTTCTTATGACATTATTGTAGACCTTTTTATGTGCTATTTGAGGTTTTAGTATGGCAAATATTAGTTTAAAAGCAGATGTCACCCAAATTTTCACCAAATTTTCACTTAGTGGAGTTTGCAGGTTGAAAAAGGAAGTAATAAGCCCTATGTGGAGAAATTAATAATGTTGAATGTAGTATCGGAATTTTATCATGCAAGGTTATGGAACTGAGGCTAAGGAAGTTTTGTACTGTGCATGGTGAGCACTCAATGCTCATTAATGGTGTTAATGTTTATTATTATCCCCCGCCATAGGCGGAGGGATATTGTTTTGGCGTTGTCTGTCTGTCCTTCCATCCTTCCGTCTGTCCGTCTCTCCATCCGTCCGTAGCCATATCCTGGAAGTGCTTTGGCGGATTTCATTGAAACCTGGTTCGAGTATATATATGGATAAGAGGATGATGCACGCCAAATGGAATTGTACACTATCTGTTAAAAACGGGGTTATGGCCCTTTGTATCTTTAAAAAATGCTTGTTTGAGTGTCAAATATAATACTTATGTGTCCAGAAGCATATTGGCGGGGGATATCAATTCAACGTATTTGCTTGTAAATAAAAAATTAAATCAATGGAATTGGTTTTTAGGTATCTGAGTGTGCATTTTCATACCAATAGAATTACACATCATTCTAATTATAGCAATAATAAATTTGTACTAATCATACCAACAAATTAAGTTATGCTTAGTGCTTTGCGATGTATTCACTTCGTTTTTAGTTCTCTTTCTAAAGACCATTTAACAACTTAATATTTAAAACAATTCGTGAATTACGTACCCTATACACTTTCATTATGTGCTTTAATTACCATTAACCAGTTGATGGAAGATACTGCAGAGTTTGGCAGGGAAATAATCCAACAGCAAAGCGGCTCTTTAAGCGCATTTACCTAAAGGACTTACAGGGCCACAAATTCATGGTAAATATTGTCATGCCCTGGGCTAGATAAGTTATTTAATGTTAACCACCTGAAAGTATTTTGTCTTTTTGGAATTCAATATATTGGTCTTAGTCAGTTACACTTTTCTGGATCCTGGGATAACTTTAAAAGTTCTAAGTATTTTTTCATGAAACTTGAAAAATGAACAGATGACAATAAGGACATTTTGCACGTCATTTCATGTTGTTTATAATGCAAGAATTCTGGTTGCTATGGCAACAAATATATTTAACAAACTTAAAATAGTGAAGTTAAACAGGTAGGGGACCATATTGCTTTGCAATCTCTTGTTATAGTTTGAATGTAAATAACTCTTTGCTTTAGACATTTTTATGATTTTTTATTCTGTAGAGCACATGTGAGCAGTATACAATGTACCTCATACCAAAAAGGACCCGGAGGCAGTGACTGGTGTTCAATATTCTCAGAAGAAAAGGAAAATGGCAGTGGAAGACTTGGACAAACATTTTTAAAAACTAGCCTCTGTGTTAAGCCTGGCAGACTGTGGCTGGTGACATGTTTTATTTTGGTTACTTCTTGTATAAAAGAGACCAGTTATTTATTTTGTGAATTGTATTTTGTGTTTGTTTTTTGTCTTAATTTATTAGGTTTTTTTTTAATTTAGGAATTTGAAACTTGGATAATTGAATAAAGTCCGTGTTCAACAGTACTGAGCATACTATAATAAATAACAAATTTACAACAGTTGTTAATTTGTTTTGATTATTATTAACTATGCTCAGTACTTGAATACTGGCTGTCTGCATAGGAATTTGTTTTCTAGAAAGTTGGTTTCAGACTTAAATATTTGAAGTTAACATTCGGAACTTTTCTAGAATTGTACTGGAACACATCAACTAGAACTGAACTGTTATCATACTGAAAGTGTTCTAGAATTAATAAGGAACAGTTGTTGAACGTTAAAATTTATGAGAAAAAACTCTAGAACAATTGTGCGTGATGTGTGTGTGCATGTAATTGTGTGTGTTTATGAACATATGTGAGAAAGGAAGCATACTTGTCATAAGAGAAATGTAAAATTCTACTTCTATGTTTTATATTTTGCCTTTTATAAGTTTTTCTTTTCTCACCTGTATATGCGGGCATGTTTATGGATGTGTTTTTGAATGTGTGCATGCATGCCTGTGGTTAAGAGAGTTGGTACTTTATGAAAATGTAAAACCACTCATTTTTGACTGTGACTGCATGTGTGTGGTTAATGATTGATGCCAGATCTTGTTCTTGTTTAACTTCTATGATGAAACCTTTAAGTTACATTCACATTTGTTTTTCAAAATGATAAAATGCCTTTGATCTATAATCTGTTTTTTTCTATTTTATTCCAGTGTTTTATTAAATTCCATAGCTTTTCACGGAATTCCATATAATTCTATGGAAATCCACGGCATTCTATGGAATTCCACGGCATTCTATGGAATTCCACGGCGTTCTATGGAATTCCACGGCGTTCTATGGAATTCCACGACATTCTATGGAATTCCACGGCATTCTATGGAATTCCACGGCATTCTATGGAATGCCACGGAATTCTATGGAATTCCACGGCATTTTATGTAATTCCATCCCATATCAAATCCCTCTTTTTTTTTTTTACTTTTCCATTGATTGCATGGAATCGGATGGAAAGTTAGTGCCAATACTCCACGGAATTCCATCTAACGATTTCCATAGAATTCCATATGATTCCACGGCAAATCTACAGACGGATAATGGCGTAGTGTTCAGCAATCAGGAGACCCTCTCGAATCTCCCCCTTAGGGTAGGTTGAACAACACTTCATAGAGCAGTCACCAGCTGATCAGGTCTGAAAACTATACTGTCATGGCCTTTGCAAGGTGCGTCTTGTGCATGATCTCATTTGAGATCAGGTCCTGAAAGATATTTTATAATGTAAGTGATAAATATTGCTGTTATGGTATATCTTGTTACTATAAATATTATTAATTTAAACCAAAACAAGTTTGTTTGCTTGTTGTTTTTGTTTGTTTATTTTTGCAATTTAAATCCTGTGATCACATGTGACTTAACGCTTGTCATAAATAATAAAAAGAAATTTCGTGTGGTAGAAAATACTGTTTGAAAATGTACCAAGATATGTGGTCTCATTTGGCTGTGTGGACTGGTCGGAAGTGTGACGCCTTTCAAATGCTAAAACCTGTATAGTTTTACCTCTCAACAAATCCAACTTTTCTTGGTCAAGGACAGGGCTCGGTTTTCCCACTCCTGATCTCCTCAAGTTGGCCTGCTCGTGCAGGGTAAAATCTGGTGTCAAAATCCATACATCAGTAAGTCCCCCTTCTGCTGTCTTTTGGCAGGAATATTCTATCCAAAGAATCTAACAATCAATGTAAATTTCACCTTGGGAGTTTAACCTTCAAATTTAAAATATAAAAGTTTTCATTCAATATGTGGGAAAGAAATCTGTTCATTAATGACCAGAAATAGGTATAAATAACATTTAAGATGACAATAATCATAAAATACAGCCATAATTATTCAAATGGTGTTGTTTTTCCTTATAATTGCATTACATTTCTACTTATCCATTTACATTTCCCAGTGACAATACATAAATATGATAATGATCATAATTAATTCAATATAAAACTAAATAAAAAAGTGATGTAAAAATGAAAATACAAACCTAAAACAACTGTTCTTCAGTATTCCAAGATAACAGGCAGTTGATGAATTATGAGACCATATCACTTTAACCATCCACTTTGAATCTCCTTTGCAACAAACTTATTGTTGATTTACACATTGTAGTAAATACACATTGTTTTCACCACACAATACTTCATGCTGAAAGTTATTCAAGACATTTTAAGGTAGCGCACCTCTAATGGGCACATATCCAAATATAATTTAATTAATTATTTTCTTAATCAGAATCATTTCACTGAACTACATTCAAATTTGTAGGTAGGCTTTCCATGCTTTAAAAAAAAATATACCGATTTTTTCAAAACGACCCTCACGATCAGCTTTTGTCCAGTTTATTTTCACCCCTGGGGTATATAAAAGGCTATAATTCATTCAGATTTCCAAATATGGGCATGCAGTTGGTGTGTACAGATGCAGTAAAGGTGTTCAAAGTTTAAACAAGATGAAATAAGTATTATTTTAAAGACATTTATTTTTTACAATTTTTTATCTATGGAATAGCGCCATGAAATGTAAGTGATTTCAGCCAAGTAAAAATTGAGTCGGTTAAAAACAAAGTGTCATAAAATTCTAAATAGTATCATTTAAGTTATATTTTAAACTATTTTTTTTATAGAAACACTATTTACAGCAAAAATACCAAGAAATAGACAGATATACCGTTTACTTTTTGAATTAAAAATAAAAATACAACATGCATCATTCGTATTTTCAGCAGTAAATTACCCAATTTAGTCATAACGTTGTTTTAATTTTAAAAATTGAAGGATGTTCTTACAATTTTCAACATATTTGACAATAAATATAGCTTATATGCTATATTAAATCAAATTACGTTAGAAAAGAAATCAAACGCGTCGCAAAAAGTATGCGATGTCGGCAGGATTCGAACCTGCGCAGGAAGATCCCAAAAGATTTCAAGTCCATCGCCTTAACCACTCGGCCACGACAACTTCACATCAGTGCAATCTTTAATTAAATATCCATAAGTAAACAGGTAAAAATGTTTGTCGATCTTTGAAGTAATCGCGAAATCGTATTTTTCAGATGATAATTGGATCGAAGTCAATATTTATTGTAAAAATAATGTATTCTAAATGAATTAGGTAAACACATATCAAAATTCGAAGTTTGAAAAAAATAAAATGCATCTCTCGGAAATAAACGATCATTTGAGATCGGCAATGACCAAAAATAAATCGCGGGAAATCATTAGAGGTGCGCTACCTTAAACTAGAATTATAAGTCTTAATGTTACTCAATTATACCTTAAAGCTCAAAGTCAGTTGATGAAAACCCCCTTTGTTTTCAAAACATAACTTCCTGTCTCCAGCCAATCAAAGTCGCTTGTTTTCAAATAGATGGTGGCTCAGCCAATCAAAAGTCTATCAACACCCCTTTGTTAGGCCTATAGATGGCACACTGATACTGTGATAAGGATTAATGTTTATGATTTAATGGGGGGGGGGGGGGGAGGGCTAATCTCTTATGTGCATACATGCCATAATTTTTTAGGCCCAAAGCGGGACATTCCATAAAAAATTGTCGGGACATTTGACCCAAAAGCGGGACACCTAAAACGATATATCATTCCACCTTTACTGTAGTCAGTATAGTACTAACAAATACTCTTGATACATTTATTCAAGACATAAAACATCTGATATGAAGCATGGAGTCTAAAACATAATAAAAGTTTTATAAAATAAGACAATAGCTTATTGAGTAGATTCTTATAGCCTCAGTTCACCAAATATAATTAAATGTAAATTGAAAGGCATCAGTTGTTATGCAAAACAGTTATGTTTATTTCACTGGAAACTATTGCATTGTGAGAGGTGCCTTTAATTATGTTGGTATTCCAAAACTATTTGTGCAGTTAGAATATTTACTTTACACTAGGTTGAAATGTATTGTAACATGGTTTTGCGGCTGTCTATTATTTATCAATAAATAATGACCCTGGGGCTTACGTAACATGGTTTAGCGGCTGTCTACTATTTATCAACAAATCATTAGCCCTGGGGCGTATTTAACATGATTTAGTGGCTGTCTACAATGTTTTAATAAATCAAGACCATGGCGCGTATGTAACATGGTTTAGCGGCTGTCTACTAGGCTTCAATAAATCATGACCCTGCGGCTTATGTAACATGGTTTTGCGGCTGTCAACTATGCTTCAATAAACCATGAACCTGGGGTGTATGTTGCATGGTTTAGTGACTTTTGATCGAAAATCAAAATCGATTTTTATTTGTGTCAAGTTATTTCTTGGTTTGAACATGATATATCTTTTTTTATTGCTTAGTTATAAAATAAAAAAAATGCTTCAAAATAGGGATAGAAGTGTTTTCAGTATTATTTTACTAAGGCACTAATGACTTATTTGGCTGGATGAAAGATGAACAAGATGTTGAAATAAAAAAAAATGTTTTTTAGAAACCTTCATTTGGAAATTTTTAGGTCCCCTTTTTGGGAAAAATATATACTTTGTATGATCCGGATCAAATGATTGGGGGTACATTGTTTTTGGCCTGTCTGTCTGTCATTGTATGTGTGTGTCTGTCCCAAAACTTTAAGGTTGTTCATAACTTTTGCAATATTGAAGATAGCAACTTGATATTTGGCATGCATGTGTATCTCATGGATCCGTGCACTTTGAGGGGTGAAAGGTCAAGGTCATCCTTCATGGTAAAAGGTCAAATGTATGGCTTCAAGGCAGAGTCAAAACTCTAACCTTGGTCATAAATTTTGCAATATTGAAGATTGCAACTTTATATTTGGCATGCATGTGTATCTCACAGAGCTGCACATTTTGAGTTGTGAAAGGTTAAGGACATCCTTCAAGGTCAAAGGTCAAATTTATACTTCTAAGCAGCGCAATAGGGGGCATTGTGTTTCTGACAAACACATCTCTTGTTCCACTTAGGATATGCATATTATTGATATAGCTATGTCTCTATATATATATATATATATACAGTCAATCTTGTGGATGCGACCACTTGTATTAAGCGACCTTTGTCATATGCGACCATTTTGAAATCCCTCGGAGCTTTTTCGCTATATAATGATATTGTATTCAGCGACTTTTGTCTCACGCGACCAGCGACCGCTGATTTCTATGTATTTTGATGACCAAATCTTGAATTAAGCGACCACTAGGAGGTAAAAGTGGTTAATGTATTGATCTTTCAGGGACAAATCCGTGTTAATTGTTTATCTAAGCCGATTAGATGTACTGTTACACCGCTGCTTTGTTTTCACACCAACCATTATGATTATGCTTTGTCTTGTTGACCGGTTCTGACCGGTATTGTTGTAGACTGCATATTAATTTACTGAGTTCAATAATAGAGGAACGTTTTATGCACAGTCTACAGCTTAAAAAGTTTACTATGTGGAACGTTAAGAGACAACGCCGATTTTTCTCGAGTATAGATAACAGGTGCAGAAACAATGCACTGTACGCGACAAACATTTCCTGAGAAGTGCGGAAAATAAACTATTAATCGGCAACATCTGTCGAAATCCGTACATTACCAATTTGTAATTATGCTAATTAGTAGATATTTGTTAGCCAATCACATTGTTATTTACTTAAAAAAATTCCAATCAGGTCTGTTTGTTTGTTTTCAATTGACGTGTTTTAATTTTTTCAGCTCATTATATATCATAATCGAGTCAGATTTCCTTAAGCGTACATGCAGAAATTAAAATGTCAAACGAAAAGTGTTAACGTTGAACGAGAAAATTAGGGTTTCGGAATCGTCAAAGAGTAAAAGTGCACGTAAAATTGCAGATGAGTTTGGAGTCGGTAAAACTCAAATTCAGAACATTCTTAAGCGTAACGCCGAGACGCTTGAAGACGTGGAAAATTATGTGTCAGTGAAAAAAAACGTGAAAAATATTTCCTTGTCTATGTTGTTTTTGCAAATAAATATGTACACACAATTCATTTATAATATATGATAATTTATAATAAGTGAAAAAATAAAACACATTATAAGTAAAATATTGTTTATGTATTGTGTTAATATTCATTTTATTATAAAAGTTAAAATCATTGTTGACAAAAGAGATTATCCTTCATATAGATTAAAATTGAGGGTAAGCATTCTTCTGGAATGGCCTTTTTTATTTAAAGACCATTTTATTAAGAGACCACTTTTGATTACTCCCTTGAGTGGTCTCTTAATACAAGATTGACTGTATATGTTTTAGATGCATAATAAAGACAAGAGATAGATGTAAATCTGAACTCCAGACTCCCTATGACCCAACCCCCTCTTAAGAGGCCACCCCGCTTAAGCAGCCAATTTGGCCGTTTCCCTTAACTGGCTGCTTAAATGCTGGACACTTGCAGACAGGGAATATAGCCGTAATGCTCCAACATAAGACCCTGTCTTTTTGGAACCTCATGAGAATTGGGCTATGAAGAAGAGACGACCCCCCAGAGTGGCGTTAAGACAATATTTAAAAGGGATATTTGTAATAACCCTTATAAAAACAAGGATAATGATTACGTGTCGCCAAACGGTCACCTTTATAGGGCCACATAAAAATTATACGTAAAAAAATGAACTTTACAGTTAAGAATGAGACAGGACAGATAAATTTATACATTAAAGTAGATTATTTACATTATGTACAGTACTATATGCCACCCTGGAGGGTTTAAAGAAGGAGAGATTTGGAAGTGTAGGCTGGCGTGAGTGGGGAATAAACCAGAAGGGGCATTACCAATAGGTTGGTCTAAGGGAGGTAATTGTGGAGGTGGAGTCTATGACGGTTGTTTCCCATGGACCAGAGGGAGTGCACGGTAGGGCCACGACTTTTTTTTTTATTGGTTTACAAAAATTATTTTGAAAATGGTCCATCGGGCGGTCGAAAAAAAAAAAAAAAAAAAACATCATTGGAAAAATAAGTTAATACTAATAACATCAGAACAAAGACATCATATCTTTTATAACCTTAACACAGAGACGAAAAATCAAATTATGCAATGAAACACATCTATATCTTCAAATGAAATGAGTCACCTAAAAGCACCTTTTGTAACATCAGGCAATTTTAAACACTCCATTAAATGACATGCGTTCTTCTCCCATTAAAACGAAAAACTGCGCTTCATTTCCGTAATTCGATGCGCACCATTACGCAATGCGATGCCCGTTGCATAAATCTTATATAAGATAAACTACTCATACACAAAGTATGTGTTTGCTCTTATTGGACTTATGACATCGTCCATGAAAAAAAATCGACGTAGATCGATCCCCGCGGCGTGGCTGTAATGTTTGTTAAAGTTGTTGTTGTCATGAAAACTCGTTGATTTACAACGCAAAACGTCTTATTTGAACTGACGCGAATTAATACAATCATATTTGTCAACTTGGCTTTTGCTTTATTTTGATAATTTAATCCAAAGTTTAATGTTTGCAAGTGTTTTTACTGGAATTGTAAACAAGGAGCCAGTTAAAGTCTTCCGAAAATGTGCAGTCTGTGTGAATTGACAGTTTGACGTCATCAAAGGAAAGCCGCTTGCTGTCTGAAGCAATAAAGCGACAAATTTCGCGCCGACAAAATTGGCTTCCTTTGTCTAGCAATCAACATGCCGAACCAATCGTGCGTTTGTTTCTCAATTGCAATACTCCAATTTAATAATAGCACGTGCATAGCTCCGCATTCGAATCTTTTGCAGAGAACGGAGGCGGAGTTTAACAGTTAATTGAGCTAGTATTTTACGCAAGTTGAGTTCCGATTTGCCGAAATTACTCGGCCCTAAGCATTAAAACGACAAATACATTTATCAATGATTTTCCGAGATATACCGATTTGTTCCGATTTCCAAACTTTCTGTACAGTTCTTATAAACTATGGCGGACGTGTTTACAAAATTCCCAAACACATACATCGTAAATAATGGCAGTGTTTTATTGGATTATTTATACTAATTATCAAATTGCAAGGTAATACTTTTTTATCTACTATAATATCGGGTTTGTTTGATATAATAAACATGTTAAACAATATAGTTGCGTCACAGACTCGGAAATAAATTTTGATGCGGTCGACATTTTACTGACGCTGATTTTCCTATTGTCTGTAATTAAATAAATTTTGAGAAGTGCCCATAAAAGGACTGGTACATACTGTGTCACACTGAAAAATATCCCGATCTCTGTAATATATGTGAACCAATCGTTGATTGTACTTACTTGATTTTATTCGCAACCGTACTCAAACCGGATCGTTTTTTTTCTCGTTTCGCTCGTTTTTCAGTGCGGTCGGGAATAAAATATATAAAAAAAAGACGATTTTCCGATTTTATTTTTTTTCCCATTTTCCAAAAATTAGGGTCGGCGGTTTTGTAAACCAAGAAATATAAAAGTCGTGGCCTAGTGGAAAAAAAGTATGAAAACAATTGAAGGAAAATTAAAACAGTGTGATATAAAATTGGTAAAAAAGACCAAATAATACCTCAATGCAGGGGAAAACCCACAAAGTGCTCTTATCCAACCAATATTAATTAAATATTGGGGATAACAAGAGAGAAAATAGTACAAAAGTACCTTATCTGCTAAATAAAATAGCAATTTAACACAAAAATAAGGACATTTGCTAAATAAAATAGCAATTTAACACAAAAATAAGGACATTTGCTATATCGAATATTAATTTAACACAAAAATAAGGGAATTTGCTGTATAAAATAGCAATTTTAACAAGAAATAAGGAAATGCAAGGTACAAAATTTGCTATGATGGAAAAAAAGCAATACTAAGAAAATTTACAATAATACCAAAGAATTGGTATTACCCTGGATAGGGCTAAATAAGGGTTTTGCAAGGTATAAGGCCCTGCACCGTGCACTCCAGTCCGACATGGCTCTTCGAATTTGAAGGGAAAAGGGTGGGGTGTCAAGAGGGAAGTGAGGGGATGCAATGCAGCCAACATACCCGGGTTACTGGACAGCCTCGTCCTTTCTTTTAAATAAAAAATGCCATAAAATATGAATATATTAAGAATCTGAATAATGTAAATGGTGGCAATACCATTGACCTGATTTAGAAAGGGCAAGGCTGAACAATAATCCCGTTAAAAACTAAAACAAAGTTGTGTCGCAATGACACAAATCCAACACAATTACAATGACTATACGTAACGTCAGATTTGTCTTAAAATTACACGGTTTAAAATAAATCTGTCACATGACTGAATAGTTTATTTTAAACTGTGTAATTTTTTACACAAATCTGACGTAGTAAACTGCTAATTTTCTCAGCAAAAATATAAAAGCAAAAACAACATGCAATTAATTTATAAATCCACCAGATGCTGGAGCCTTGACCACTTGTACATGTATATGCGAAAACATAATTAAGTGTCCTTGTTTATGTGTGAAATACATACACTACGGGCGGGAGCCAAACTTAATTGGCCAGACACATTAACTATGCTTACATGTAAATGCTAATACAATCCGCGCACATTAAATTTATTATGATCTTAAATATTATTATAATTGTTCTTTTAAAATTTGTTAACTACATGTACCTAATCATTTTAAAAAGATTTTTTATTTATTTTATGATGCACATCCACTCGGCATCATGTCGCGAATTGCGGCTTGCCTCGGTGGACAGATGCGTAGCTTCGCGGCGAAATGCGACTTGCCACCGCATACTGACGCGGCTTCAACAGCTGACACGGCATCAACTCGTTTCATCTTGCCGCTGGGATCGCTAAAAACTTTGTTCCGCGTTGGCTATACTGTATATTATTTGCGTATTCGCAAGGTTACGGGTTTTATTTTCTGCAGTCAAACGATATTCATATTTCATTTCATGTGCAAATGAGATATTTCTACATGTTTTCGGACAGTTGTTTTCGGAAACGGTACGGTTTGTCAATTTTAATTTACTTTCAGCGTTCTTTATAACATTTTTATAGAATGATGAATACATATGCGGTGTTACGGATGGTCTGGTTGACAATATTTTGTAATGTACTAACCAGAACAGGGGACAAAAATTCCACTCGTCCGCTTGTATTGACGAGTGAAATCTTGAAAGGACGAGTGAATTTCCCTAAAGCTCTCGTCCTACAGTGAAAAAAAGCTGATGTTAAAATATGTATTTTCTGACCAGTAAGACTCTTTTTCATTAAATAAAATCATTTTCTTAAAGCATATCTATTCCGAAAGTAGCATGCAAATGAACTGGAAATTGTAATTGTTAATTTCATACAGCAGGTGCGCGTTGTTATGCGAGACTGTGTCCCGATTAAATATTGGGTTTTTGGTGTAAAATTTGCGCGTCCATGATGACAGGGAACCATCCAATTGCATTCACGGTAAGTATTGATATTTAAAGAATTATTTTACCGCTAAGTACGGTTTTAAACCAGTCTGAATTTCGTCTGAAAAATGTCTGACATACGAGCGTTCGTTAAAGGGGGCGGGGGAAATGTTCAAACGTCCGAAACGGAAAGCACGTAAGCATAAGAAAAAAGGAAAACAGCAGTCGGTGTAACTTTATTAGTCATATCACCCCTTTGCAATCTTTATTTCACACATATTTGAAGGACGAGTGCATGTGTTTGCAGGACGAGTGAAAATTTTAAAAATATTTTTGTCCCCTGCAGAACTTGCACCTGGACAGACTTTAAAAATTGATTAATTTGAAAGGACAGATTTCTTCTTTTATTAATAGTATTTTAATAAAAGTATTTATCGTTTTATTTTAAAGTATATATGTATGTAACTGTAGCTGATGTCTGGTTTGTTAAGTCACACCCACAACCTTGATTGTATTCTTAATTGTAAAGACATGATAATATTTTATAATAAAACGACACTGATATTAAGCTTGTTTTTAAGTATATATTATAACTTAAATCCATTAGATATACATTTGATAAAACATAGATAAAATGAGATTAATTGTTTTTTTCTTTTTGCCTTCAGTACCATTTTGCTGAAAAAGTATACGTCTGTTTTGGCTACTACCCGGTATTTTTTTTAAGGAAAACATTATGGCTATTATTTTCTGAAGGCCAGTGTGAGCACTGAACTACTATATGAACACTGTTGGAATATTGATGATACCTATAACACTAAGAAAATAAATTCATGATGGAAAGTCTCTTTAGAAAACTTTTATCATATTAACACCATAAACAAATTCAAAATATACAATAAAATAATTGGTGAAAATAAATAAAAAATAAATCTGCGAGCCATACTTTTTACTCATGAATTACATGTAAGTAGTCATAAACACAGTGCTGTTGACCCGTACTTTGTTTGTTGATACATAACATTTTACCCTAACAGTTCACATGGTGTTAACCAGCCTCTGACCTTAACATCGTTATCGAACACTTATGCACTTTTTCGGCATTTGATGTTTTACCCAGCTTTTCACCTTGAATGACCTATACATAAAACCAGCAGACACGATTGAATACATTCAAATATTTTATTGGTTGATTTGAGAGAAATCTCTTGAACAGACTACTCACTGCATATTTAAACGACAAATAGACACAAATTGTGGCCCAGTTGCATTACTGGTTATGTTACAACCCATCTCGCAGAATTTCAGGGTCTGTATTTGGTCACTTAATTGTCAGGGGAAGTCTTAATTGACTATTGATAAACACAGTTTTGCATTCAAGATTAGAAAATAAACACTGCTTAAAATACATAACACAAATGTTTGCTGTACTTGATCAGCACCTCTGGAAATCATTCTAATAGGCTACCCTTATTTACCCGGTTTGCTATATTTGCTATTTTAAGTTCAATTTTATATTGAAAAGCATTGTGCTCGATTGTGCCATTTACAATATGCTATGAGATTTTTAAAGACCTGTGTCATGCAAAAATGGGTCTTATGCCATATGCGCCTATCATAGCAATAGCTCACCCAGCCTACGCATCTTGCAGTCTGATCAGGAGATGCATAATTAGACTATGACAACTTTGAGTGAATTTATAGGGGATAGCTTGGCCTCTGACCAGACTGCGCAAATGCGCAGGCAGTGCTTGAGCTAGGCTGGCCCAAACGCCGTAAGACCCATTTTGCATGAAGCGGCTATGAAAGTGTGATTTAAATGTATCAAAACAAAACTGCCTGTTAATCAAATATTAAAATACGATATATTTCGATAGTGATAAAATAAACTCGTAGTAAGCCATGTGAGAACGATATGATGTGAACTCCCGTAGCATATTTGTATCTACTGACACTAATGTGTGGTTTGACATAAATACACACATTTCATGCGGTGACCGTGTATATGCAAAATTGTGGAAAAAAACCCATAATTATAGTTATTTTATTTCAATTTAATTATTTAGACACTGTTATTTTCAAACTTTATTTCAAAGTTAGTATTTACGCCGAATATCTATTGTAAAGATATTTCTTGTTATATTAAATTGTTTTTTTTTGTTTTAGCGATTATAAAGCATTTGTGTTCTTGTCTATAGTATACCTGAAGCTATTTGTGAACTCATGTTCAACGCTTTATAAATTGAGAACAGTGAATCTTAACAAAGTTTACTATGTACTAATGCAGTGTTTATGAAGGTCGATTATGAAATTAAGGAATACAGTTCCCGTCTGTAGATCTGCCGTGGAATCATATGGAATTCTATGGAAATCGTTAGATGGAATTCCGTGGAGTATTGGCACTAACTTTCCATCCGATGCCATGAAATCAATGGAAAAGTGAGAAAAAAAAAAACAGTCGGGGGACTTGATATGGGATGGAATTCCATAAAATGCCGTGGAATTCCATAGAATTCCGTGGCACTCCATATAATGCCGTGGAATTCCATAGAATGCCGTGGAATTCCATAGAATGCCGTAGAATTCCGTAGAATTCCATAGAATGCCGTGGCATTCCATAGAACGCCGTGGAATTCCATAGAACGCCGTGGAATTCCATAGTATGCCGTGGAATTCCATAAAATGCCGTGGAATTCCGTGAAAAGCTATGGAATTTAATAAAAAGCTGGAATAAAATAGAAAAAAAAACAGATTATAGATCAAAGGCATTTTATTGATTTTGAAAAACAAATGTGAATGTAACTAAAGGTTTCATCATAGAAGTTAAATAAGAACAAGATCTGGCATCAATCATTAACCACACACATGCAGTCACAGTACTCAAAAATGAGTGGTTTTACATTTTCATAGTACCAACTCTCTTAACCACAGGCATGCATGCACACATTCAAAAACACATCCATAAACATGCACGCATAATATACAGGTGAGAAAAGAAAAACTTATAAAAGGCACAATATAAAACATAGAAGTAGAATTTTACATTTCTCTTATGACAAGTATACCTCCTTTCTCACATATGTTAATAAACTCACACAATTACATGCACACACACACATCACGCACAATTGTTCTAGAGTTTTTTCTCATAAATTTTAATGTTCAACAACTGTTCCTTATTAATTCTAGAACACTTTCAGTATGATAACAAAAGTTCAGTTCTAGTTGATGTGTTCCAGTACAATTCTAGAAAAGTTCCGAAGGTTAATTTCAAACATTTAAGTCTGAAACCAACTTTCTAGAAAAAAAATTCCCATGCAGACAGCCAGTATTCAAGTACTGAGCATAGTTAATAATAATACATAACAAATTAACAACTGCTGTAAATTTGTTATTTATTATACTATGCTCAGTACTGTTGAACACGGACTTAATTCAATTATCCAAGTTTCAAATTCCTAAATTAAAAAAACAACAAATAAATTAACACAAAAAACAAACACAAAATACTATTCACAAAATAAATAAATGGTCTTTTTATGCAAACCATAACCAAAATAAAACATGTCACCAGCCACAGACTGCCAGGCTTAACACAGAGGCTAGTTTTTAAAAACGTTTGTCCAAGTCTTCCACTGCCATTTTCCTTTTCTTCTGAGAATATTGAACACCAGTCACTGCCTCCGGGTCCTTTTTGGTATGAGGTATATTGTATGCTGCTCACATGTGCTCTACAGAAAAAAAATCATAATAATGTCTAAAACAAAGAGTTATTTACATTCAAACTATAACAAGAGATTGCAAAGCAATATGGTCCCCTACCTGTTAAACTTCACTATTTTAAGTTTGTTAAATATATTTGTTGCCATAGCAACCAGAATTCTTGCATTATAAACAACATGAAATGACATGCAAAATGTCCTTATTGTCATCTGTTCATGTTTCAAGTTTCATGAAAAAATACTTAGAACTTTTAAAGTTATCCCATGATCCAGAAAAGTGTAACTGACTTAGACCAATATATTGAATTCCAAAAAGACAAAATACTTTCAGGTGGTTAACATTAAATAACTTATCTAGCCCAGGGCATGACAATATTTACCATGAATTTTTGGCCCTGTAAGTCCTCTAGGTAAATGCTGTTGGATTATTTCCCTGCCAAACTCTGCAGTATCTTCCATCAACTGGTCAATGGTAATTAAAGCACATAATGAATATATTGAGGGAACGTAATTCATGAATTGTTTTAAATATTAAGTTGTTAAATGGTCTTTAGAAAGAGAACTAAAAACGAAGTGAATACATCGCAAAGCACTAAGCATAACTTAATTTGTTGGTATGATTAGTACAAATTTATTATTGCTATAATTAGAATGATGTGTAATTCTATTGGTATGAAAATGCACACTCAGATACCTAAAAACCAATTCCATTGGTTTATTTTTTTATTTACAAGCAATACGTTGAATTGACATCCCCCGCCAACATGCTTCTGGACACATTAGTATTATATTTGACACTAAAACAAGCATTTTTTCAAGATACAAAGGGCCATAACTCTGTTATTAACTAATGGTGTACAATGCCATACGGAAGGATGGAAGGACGGACAGACAACGCCAAAACAATATCCCTCCGCCTATGGCGGGAGATAATAATAAACATTAACACCATAAATGAGCATTGAGTGCTCAACATGCACAGTACAAAACTTAGCCTGCAGTTCCATAACCTTGCATGATAAAATTCCGATACTACATTCAACGTTATTAATTTCTCCACATAGGTCTTATTACTTCCTTTTTCAACCTGCAAACTCCACTAAGTGAAAATTTGGGTGACAGCTGCTTTTAAACTAATATTTGCCATAGTAAAACCTCAAATATCACATAAAAAGGTCTACAATAATGTCATGAGAAGATTAAAATTAAAGGAATATTTAGAAATAATAAAAATCACAAACCTTCAGTTGTTGTTCTATTCCTAGACAGACTGCTCAAACACTGTATGCATCACTCTTTAGCAATATTTCATGTCACTTTCCAAATGATATAAATACAGAAGTATTTTAAGAAAGTGTTTTTAATGGAAAAACTAATGAACTCTTCTGTTTGTTAAATTTCTTTAACTTTATTTTAACAAGTTAAACCAGTACATTGTCCACCATGTTTCATGTTTCAATCTAACAGGTAAACTTTCTGTATTTGAATTCAGCCAATTAGAAAAAGCTGTTATATATTATAACCAATAGATTTGCAGCAAACATACCCAACATCTGATGTACAACACATGCTTGGCTTATCAGATAAATTGTTATTTGACAACCTGGACTGGCTGAGTTTGATATTGAGAAAAAAACAGTGTGTATACCACTTGGACAGGGTTAAGGAATTTAAACTTGTAGAAATTGCTTTGAAAGTAACAACTACTCCTACTTCTGCAGAACTACTACTTTAATTACTACAGCAACAACAACACCACCACCAACAACAACAGCAACAATAACAGCAGCAACATCAGCAACAACAACAGCAGCAACAACAACAGCAGCAACAGCAGCAGCAACAACTGCTACTACAGCAACAACTGCTACTACTGCTACTTCTATTGCTACTACTATTGCTACGTAAACTGTTAATGCTACTACTTCTACTACTACTACTACCACCACAACCTCTACTGATATAAAAAACACTACTGCTACTACATCAATTACTACAACAACAACACCTACTACAACAACAACAACTACTACTACTAATACAGCTACTACATCTACAACTACTACTACTACTGCTGCTGCTGCTGTCGCTACTATTAAGTCTATTTGGCTATTTGTAAGTGTAAGGTGTTCTATATGTGTTCTTATTCCCCATTAGAACTTTTGTAGAACTTACTGGTTCTTAAAGCGTTCTAGATGTGTTCTAGAACTACATTTTAAAACATTTTTAGAAATTTTTGACCATATTTTGTCCTTTAAATGTTCTAAAAAGGTTCTTCAAATTATTGGAACAGTTTCAGTCCTAAGCCATTTTCCACAAATGTTCTGGATTTATTCTAAAAAACCTGTTTTGGAACAATTCCAGAACATACGTTTTAGAACACAAATATGGAACAGTTCCAGAACTGTTCCAATTTCTAGAACAAATTTATAATTATCTTTATTGCTTTTTCTTTTAAATACAAAATACATTATGCAAATAAATTCATACATGTATTAAACTACAAATACATTTCAGACAACCAGCGAAAATTTTCTAAGTTATTTTCCATTAATTTCCATCCAAGAAAATGTATAAGTTATTTTCCATAATGATTTCCGTTGAAAAAAATGGCTAAGTCCAACTTTCCATGGTGTTTTCCATACATTCCGTGGAAATGCATGGAATTTTAGTCGAGATTCCGTGGAATTCCATAACAGCTTCAGATGGAAAATTGGCAAGTGGATGGAATTCCATCAAATTCCATGGATTTCCATCGATTTCCGTAGAATTCCATAATATTTTCTATGGAATTCCATAGAAAAGTGCTAATGACTATGGCAGATCTACAGACGGGCTGTATGCGTTTATATAAAAAATATGTTCAGAAAAATCCAATGTTTAAGTTTTATTGGCCTAATGCCTTTTGCAATAGAGAACTCTCCTTTTGTGTGACATAATGATATACTACGTATCCCAAGCAAGTAGAGAATGATGTTGGTGTGACATAATGATATATAACGTCACCCATGCAAGTAGTGAATGATATGTGTGCATAACGATATACTAGGTATCCCATGCAAGTTGAGAATGATGTTGGTGTGACATAATGATATACTACATCACCCAAGCCAGTACTGAATGATGTTCATGTGACATAATGATATACTACGTCACCCAAGCAAGCAGTGAATGATATGTGTGACATAAGGATATACTAGGTATCCCATGCAAGTTGAGAATGATGTTGTTTATATTAAGAACGAGAATGCCCTGATTACAATACATCGATTTAATTGGTATGTTCTGTCATACTATCAATAGAGCCATGAAAACACCTCATTAGGTGATAAATGCAATATTTATATTGGTCTTGAATAGCTAATGAACACACAAAACACAAGTATTTTTTTAAAACAATTGCAATTGTATATATGCCTTTACTTCTACATCCTGTATCCCTGATTTGTCTTGTAAAGCAGACATAGCAACATACATGTATATGAGCGAGATAAATGTTATATGGTTTCAGTTTTATAATAAGATATATGTTTACCTTTTTGGAAATAATTCATCTGCTAATTATTTTTCTGTTTTGAATACACAGTTGATGTACAGAGGGCACTTTGGCAAGCATGGGTCTCAAGCATAGTAAGCAAGAGAGATAGAACTTGAGCCAGACGCTGTACATTCACTGAACTCCATCCTGTCTATGCGAACAAGACTGTTGTTGGAACAGTTTTATATTGACCAGCAGAAACTGTTACTCAAGCTAAACACTTGACACTATAATGGCTCCCTCCTGTTTAGGTGGAAGTGACAGTGGTTGGGATAGTTATTTAGTGAGCAGCAGCAAACTCAAGTCAGACACTGGACATGTACTGACATCCAAACTGTCTAGGTGGAAGTGACTGTGGTTGGAATAGTTGTCTAGTAAGCTACAGAATATTTCAAATATTATTCTAGCTAGGCACTGGACATGACCTAACCTCCCTCCTGTTGTGGTGAAAGTGATTGTAGATGAAACAGTTGTAAAGTGAGCAGAGGGACTGTAACTCAAGCCAAACATTTGACCCTATAATGACCAACCTCCTGTTTAGGTGGAAGTGACAGTGCCTGGGATAGTTGTCAAGTCAAGAATCAAAAGCCAAGTCGTGTCAGGTAAGATTACATTTATATCAATAACATCCGCAGCCTCAGTGGCATGCAGCCCAATCACAGATTGTGTGCTCAACTGAGGTTAAGTTCTTAGATGTGTGCTATTGTGATCAGTCATTGTCTGCTATAAAATGTGTGTTGCCTGTCATGTGTAACGTAATGTACATATAATATATATAATAATAGAATTTATCTCATAGAACCTTCGGGTAGGGTATACATATAATATATATAATAATAGAAAAAAATCATTTGAAAGAGTGAGTTGTGTAACGTCATAGAACTTTCGGGTAGGGTATACATATAATATATATAATCATAGAATTTATCTCATTGTACATTATTGTGTTGTTATTGTCGGGTTATTGTTGTATAAACAAACTAATTTAGGAAATAGAACCTTCGGGTAGGGTGTAATGAAATTTGAAATTGATTATGTAGATGTGTAATGTAATGGGTTATAATGAATATGTTACTTTATGAAAAGTCAATAGAAATATTTCAGCGAGATGTAACTAACAGAAAACATGGGGGTCGTGACTCGCAAAATGCATATAGGCAATTAGTAAATCCATTAAGCAAGATTCGTGACTCGTAAAATGCATATAAATGGTTGGTAAATACGTTAAGCGAGAGGACTGACGTTCCGATGCGTGTTCCAGGTGTGAATACACCTGTGAACACAAATTGGCTTGTCAAATTACATAGGGGCCCGCGATTACAGGCGGTGTAAAATCTGTAGGGATCATACATCATCTGTCTATATACGTCAAGATACACACATTGACGTCCATTACTTGTTGACAGGCGTGGGTCACGAATTAAGCGAATACACAACGGGATCAGTATAAATAATCCTCAAAATAAGCAGACGGGGCCTCGCTTTCTCTTAGGAATTATTCACGTTATGTTATTTACTTTGACTTTGGAATTATTATAGTACAATTTTGGTGTTAGAGAATAGAGTAAAATAAAAGAAATATTTTAGACATCAGAGACTTGTTTTATCTTCACTAATGTACATCCGATTACGTGACACATGTTTTGGTAACACAGGAAAGAAGTTAAACCACCAGACATTTTGCAGTCCTACATGTTATCCAATTGAGAAATAATCTATATTTGATACTATCTATTGTAAATTTGTGTTGAACCAGCGTTTTTCCTCACCACTTTGAGAATGGTTCTGGTACTGATC
The DNA here is from genome assembly GCF_020536995.1 of Dreissena polymorpha. Classification (NCBI taxonomy): domain Eukaryota; kingdom Metazoa; phylum Mollusca; class Bivalvia; order Myida; family Dreissenidae; genus Dreissena; species Dreissena polymorpha. The sequence goes on along the minus strand of NC_068360.1, from coordinate 100,207,179 downwards.
GCATTGGGAAATTAAGTGGCGTTTTCATCCAAATTGGGAAATTAAATAATTATGCTGAAAACATTTTGAAACATGTACGAATAATAAGTTGCATATTCACATCAAAGTTGTAATTTCCTGCGAAATCTGTCACAATAACACTAAACTTATTAACACTCTTTTACTGAAGCAGCTTTTATTCACCCTGTACATTTATTTTATTCAATGTATACCCTACCTCAAGAAAATGTTTGTTCCTATCAAAACGATCATGTCGGATCTGATCAAAGTTTAATTCTCGTAGACTGGTGTCTGCTTCAACATCCAGATCTGGGTATGAATTTCCCCCAGCCTCAGCCATTGTTCATATAATTAAAACTCTGTGATTAGTTCAACTGTTAGCTGTACCTGAAAAACAGGAGCAATAATTATAATTCTTATTAAGTGAAATGAAAACATGTATGGTTGACCATGTTTTTAGAAGATCCATTAAATTGAAATACATTTAGGAAAATTACATACAGAGAATAACTTTCAACTTCAAAAATGGTACATATTAGGTGAGATAAACTGTGATCATTTCTATTATTAAGTCACAAGTCCCTCTAAGTTAACAAATTGTTCAATTTACTGCTCGTGAGCCGCCACTTCTCCACAGTAAACAAATATTTTTACAAGACATGTATGTCAAACTATTTCTGAATAGTTAATCAAAGCCAGTAAAATGGTCAATTTATAGTCGATGTTGGTAGCCAGTTAATTTATTATTCATTGTTGTTTGTAGTAAAGGTGGTTATGAACCAGGAAGGTCAGTTGGTCAAGTGCCTAGTTGCAATAATTCAACTCTCAGCTTAGAGCCACCATAGCAAAAATTATCAAAGGCTCTGGGAGTCCGTTTATATGGACTAGTCAAGTGCCTAGCTAGTGTTTTATATAAGCGGGTTATTGCATGGTTGACTTTTGTTCCCATTATTATTTAGCAGCGACTTGAGCACAGATTTTGGCATTTTTGAGAAAAAATTGTAAATTAATTTACAAACACAACTGTAATTTTGGAATAGTTTGAAAAAAATGGAATGACAAGGGAAAACACCTGCTCTGGGAATCAAACTTGCTACAAATACACCACAAAGGCTTATGCAATCTGCAACATAGTTTAAACCCTGTCTATGTAATACAAGCTTTTACCAAATTATTAATGAAAAGTGTTACAAACGCTAGTTAGTGTTTACTATTTTGATTGATTATTAATAAAGTAACTGATTTTAAAAAAAATCTTAGTCACAAGTATTATTGTATTATAATGCAAACATTCTTTTTTGAATCTATTACAATTGTTTTGGGAAATGTCATTCACCAACCTGTAAAGTTTTTTTTTTAGTATTTCAGTTTAAGAAAGGAGTTATTTGAGTAGGCTTTAAAGATTGATGGGGAAGAATTGAAGTGTTCAGTGGCAAGATACTCAATGGACCTGTAATTTTGTTATCTAAATAAATTATTTGTGGGGCCGCCTTATTTGTGCAACAGCAGCAAACAAATATATTTCACTGACTGTATCTGATTATGTTTTTCGTTTAAAATGGGGATTTAATTAATCGATGTATTGCTTTAGTAAATTAAAATAAAAAGATAAATAAATTATAAATCCTTACCAAAACAAGACACTTAGCAATTCTTACAAATAAAACATTTTCGTGCACCTAGAAATATTAGCCAATCAGATGCGCTGTTACAAGACTGGTTACGACAGGTGTCAGACATTTGTAAACAAGAAGTTGACAACCAACAAAATATGCCTGGTATGTATATTAAATTTAGTTTTCGATATGTTCCATTAGTTGTTTTTTACACATACACATTTTGCCTTATAAATATGGTAGTCGAGATAATTGCTTGAAGCCAAGACAGCTAAAAGACGACAATTTGTGATATTATAATGGGATTTGTGAATTTGTCAACGTCCATCCATTGGCATAAATAAAATTAGAGTATCATTGTGCATATCATGATATTTTAATGTTTCAACTTTTATCTACGAAATGTATTAAATCCCAAACTAAAATTCTGCATTATATGTTACATTTTTCTACAGACCATCTTTATTTCTTCGTGGTCTTCAATGTCTTATTTTAGTCCATATAAACGGACTCCCAGAGCCTTTGATAATTTTTGCTATGGAGGCTCTGGGATTCCATATGCACCCCTTTTTATACATGGGTGCAGTTCAGCCCACAGAATCCGTGCGCTTCACTAAACAGACGTCGATGGAGACAAATTGAGGAAAATAATGAATAAACATGTTAAATTTTACCTGAATGGCAACCTACTGATGTTATCCTTTGCATGCATCATATAAAAACACGACGATGTTTCAACACACTTTTCTCGCTGACATGTTTTTGTTTAAATTTGAAACAGTGTATTCCATATCGAATACCACATCGTTATCAACTTTATAGGCTGGAACACATAACCCGACATGCAAAATATTGGTGTGCTGCGACCTAACCAATATTGTCAATTTTCCAATATGGTGGAAACAGCGTACAAAACCAAACCAAAGTCATATTAAAAATCAATTATTTCTTGCTTTAATGGTACCATTTTGATGAGTTTGTGGTTTAAATAGGTAAACTTTAATAAGTAGTTGCAGTTTCAGTGTTTCTTAACCCTTGCATTGTTGATAACATTTTGCACCCATGGACAAGAGAGAGCGCATTGCAACTCTAAGCAGCCCATTGGGCTATAAAGCTTAGAGTTGAATTATTGCAACTAGGTCTTATTTACGCTCAATTGGTCATTGTCGGCTCGGGTACTACTTACATGTAACCCTGGTTACTCTTAAGTATACTTACATGTACCCAGGATACAGTAAATATACTAAATTGTACCCGGGAAATTTAACGCTGAATCAGTCGTTGTCGGCATTTATTTAAAATTAATTATATTCACATTAATGTAAATTTTCTGTAAAATGGCCTCTATATTAATCGATACTCATTCTCAAAAAGCATGTTGATGAGATTTTTTTAAAGAGAAGTTGGCTTAAGATAATCAGTAGCTCCTTTTACGACCGGGGCACATGTAAGTATACTTAAGAGTACCCGGGGTACATGTTAGTAGTACCCGAGCCGACAATGACCAATCAAGCCTTATTTACACCTATGTTTAAAATAGGGATTAAATCACGAGTGCGAAGTTATAAAAATAACTTTCGGCTGTTCTGTTGATCAGATCTCCGCCCTCAGTGACTTTCATTAATAAAATATCATATAATTACGCTGGTGGAAAATGTATCGGCATGTTTTGTTTAGTTACAATGCGTTCTCTAAGTGTATAAGCTCCGCCCATAATTATTGCAGAATAACCTATTTACGATTTTCTTCTTTGTTTATATGAAATTTTGCAGGTGCTGTGTAAGAATATAAAATATTTGAGCTACTCAATCGGAAAAAAAGGATAAATGTTCACAATTGCTTTCAATGTTAGGTTCAGAAAGGTTTAGCTCATTTGATAGAGCGCTGAACTACAAACCCAAGGACAATGATATAACATCTATGGCTGATCTCCCCTACCTTTGATCACAGGAAGTAAACTGACTGCCAAAATATGGCTTTGATACTGTTGATAATAGAAAAAAATCAAAATAAATAAACAAACAATATAACAAAAATTAAAAACAAGCTTAATATGGTCACACAGAGCCTTACTAGCAGTGATGACTAAAGCTTTAAAAAAGTTCAGATGTATCTGACTGTGAAAACTAAGTATAATATTGCAAAAATTGATCTTGGGTGAATGGTCTTGAATGCTTGTTGACAATATTTTTAATTGACATGACGCCTTATCAGTGATCGCTCCGCCCACTTAATAACGTGGCTAAGCGGGAAGAAAACCTAAACAAGCTAACACCAAATTGGCTTCTTTGCCTATAGACTGCATATAGATTTACGCGATATTCCAGGTGATTTTATGGACTTGTTTAACACAATATTACACTTGTTAAGAGGTTGATGCCATTTAGTTATTCTGCAAATGCAAAAAAATATACCATTTAAGAGAACATCAGCTATTTATAACGGGTAAATCGGTACATTAAACACGCTCTCAAACGCTTGCGCGCTTACCGCAATCGAACCCATTATTACGTGTAATGGTGGTATTTGCAATAAATTAACACTTCACCGGTATTTACCCGTGTTATTAACAAAATTATTACCGAAACATTCCCCCCTACCCGTGTATTTGACACGAAATAGCTCTTTATAACTGGGAATTCGGTGAAGTTTTACGCGCTTTCTGACGCCGGGTGGGTACCCCAATCCCACATGTTATTGCGTATAAAAGTGATATTAATCATATTAAACATTGGTTATGGGACATTTATCAATCACTATAATTTAAAGCGCAAAAACAACACAGTAAGTTTGGACATTGTCTGATATAAAATTAGCGTTGTACGAAATGGAATACGGTCATGCTATTATAAATTAATAAGGCTACCAATATCAGACGCTCGCGCAGGTACCAACTTCCCCGAAGTTACCGCATTTATTGGTTAACTAATATCAGTAATAATAACTCTCATACAATAGCATTTATCGATACGTCTTTATTAAAATAATAACAGATGGTTTTCACTTGTTTCTGACACACACAGAAACGCGATTTTTAATGGGGATTTCGTAAAGTTACACGAATTGGGTACCAAAATTCTCAATTATTTTACATGCACACATGACATAATACATACTTAATAATGCTTAGTTATTGCTTACATGACATTTCAAGTTTGTGAAATAAAATAATGTTCTATAAAGGGAATCTCGGTAATTCTTGAAGCTTCCACTCGCTCTTGTCAAGACCGCATTGCCGCGTTGGAAATGGTATAAATTCAATTCATCTAACTTATCTTTCTTGATACCAAATGTCAGAGTTGCATTAACCCTTTTTACACAGTTTTTGCCATATTTCATTTCCGTTTTTTAATCCAAACAAAATAAACGAAACTCGTTTCAAAAATGAGATCTAGGCATTCGAGCTCCTAGTGTGGATTAAAAGCCTTTATTGGTGACACCACATGAGTGCAAATGTGTAGATACCGTTAATAAGATAATATATCACATGTCACCTTCAAATAACATGTATGATGTCAATTAAGTGCATTACTATCAGAGTAATAAAACACAGCATGAATTAGGCTTCATGCTGGGTTTTATTTCTCTTTAAGTAATGCAGATGAACCTCGCTTCTGACCTAGTAACTGATAAAACTATTTTTAAAAAGTGAAATATTATGTGATAATCAGATCGATAACATAAACTATTTAAATCTGCTAGTATATCCGATAAAAATATATTATAATTGTCTTTGACAGTGTTGAAGTTCAGTTGTTCGTGGTGACGACCGCATGTATTTATACATCTCTTACACTTCCCAAGATCTCTTTTCGGCTTGGAAACGATATAAATTAAATGTCACCAACTAATCTTTCAGGATATCGATTTTCCGAGTTACATAATCCCCATTGACACCGTTTAATCGTTTTTTTAAAGAGGAAAACAAAAGAAACTCGTTGGAAAAAAAGTGAACCTAATCATGCAGCTTGTCTAGAAATTGGCGGACAGGTCGATGCTAACGAGTGCGCCCGATTAATCGATCGCTGATTGGTGGATCAATATTAGTGGGCGGAGCGATCATAGATAAGGCGTCATGTTAATTGTTTGTTTGCCTAAATAACTTTCTGATTTTTTATTTTTTTATTTTTAGCAAAGCCAGGTAGGAAATTGAGTGTACTTGTGCAGTCATGGCTGTTGTTGACAGTTTGTGGCATAGTTATAATCATTCATTTTTATAATAACATTTCTAGTTAGCTCTATATTTCATGCAAAATTCTGCTATTAAGACAATAAATAAATGACATATTAATTTTATGGTACATATTTACTTTCGTTTTAACAAACTAAGAGATTTAGCAAACAACATAGAATTCATTTAAGCATATGTGTTGTGCTGTACATGTTTCTGGTGTGTCTAGGCAAATGTGTGTGCACTCTTATTGGCTTGCACTTGTATTTATATTTGGAGTGGAAATATTTTCTGTATTGAAGTCGTATATTTAAAGGTGTCTTAAAATTTGCTTTTAAATGACTTTAAAATAAAATATACAAGATGTTTGGAAAAAGACTTGCATGGTTTTATTTTTAAGGGCCATCATTAATATAAATTGTAAATGAACCCCCCATCCAAGCATTTTGTGCTGGATGGAGGGGCATTATTGGAGAATGGCCGGAGGCCGAAATATACAAGCATATCACTCTAGTGACCCGCAAAATAGTCGCACTTTAAAGGTCAAAAAATGACCTTACACCACGTGATCCAACATACATATAAGCTCGAGATCCACGTGCAAATCTCATAGTTTTAAAGAAATTTATGTTGGCTTCTTAGAAAAAACAACAAATAAACATATGCATATTACATTATAAGAAAAAAGCATATGTTAATCCTCATTTTAACTTAATATTGTGTAAGTATTGTTACACAGACTCCAAGGACTAGTAAATATTTTTCAATAAAACAGGGTGGGCGTAAGAGGGAGGGTGCTTGTGCTGTATTGTGCTGTTTTGTACTGTTTGGGCAATCGGTCACTTGCCTTAAATAAAGGACCAACTAATTGTTTTTAATGAAAATTCAATACTGCTCCAGCAGCTGGAGTTTCACTTCTTTATATTGTATATTTCGGCCTCCGGCCATTCTCCAATAATGCCCCTCCATCCAGCACAAAATGCTTGGATGGGGGGTTCATTATTTTCGATGGCCTACGGCTCTCATATACAAGCATGTTTAAAGTGAAGACAACATAAATATAACCATGTACATTTAATTCACTTCAGATGCCACATACAGTCTATATTACTTTGCTTCATATACTCAAGCATCATCTGAACATAACAATATTGAAATGTTGAGCATTATTATGCAGAAAGAGATATAAATCAAAAAACAATTCTGCTTAAAAAACAAATCATAATATATAAACATATTGAATTTAATATGTTTAAATCTTATTACCGTGAATTCAATACACAATTCTGGTAGTTACTTTCAATATGATCGTTTTGCACATCTCTAAGATAAAAAACCTTGAAATTTTTGGCTGAAGACCAATTAGCGGTCTTGAGAATTTCAGACATTTTACACCCAGCCCTAGAAGCTGCAGATGATGAAGCTCCCCGATAAGAATGAGCTTTATATTTAACAATGTCTATTCCTGCTAACAAAAGTACATTCTTTAACCAACGAGCCAAAGTGCTTGAAGAGACTGCTTTATAATTTTTAAAAGAAACAAACAATTGAGAATCTTTTCTCAAAGACTGTGTACATTTCAAGTAATACTTCAATGTCAAAACTGGACATAACTCCTGTTCCTCGTATGAACATAATTTTATAACAAAATTTTGACCTGGTTTAGTGGTTTTCAACTGATCACCACAATCAAAAATTGCAACATCTTCCTTTATACACAAATGGTTAATATTCAAAGCCTTCAGATACTGCGCTCTTGCTGCCGTACACAGAGCTACTAAAGACACAAGTTTAAATGTTAAAAGTTTCAATGAAAGGGATTGTAATGGCATCCATTTTGCAATAACATTTAATACCTTTCCTACATCCCAAGTGAAAACATACCTAGGTTTTGGAGGGATCTCTCTATTAAGACCCTTCATAAATCTATTTAGTACATTAAAATTCAAAACAATGTTAGGATTTAAAATCTTGACCGTCTCTAAAATCACTGACTTATGACAACTTATAACACTATACGATTTTTTCAACTGTTTTAAATAAAGCAAATACGATATTATGTCACTTTCAAGCGGTTAAATGGAATTGCACATCCGGAGATTACACCACATATGCCATCGTGTCCATGCGGATGAGTACTGTTTTCTTGTTCCTGGCCGCCAGCTTTGAAAGACTGAGTCGATAGCCATTTGCGGAATGCCAAAATTCTGCAATTCTCTCCGGAGACAATCGCTCCAACCAACTGCAGATGTTTTTTCATTGGATGCAACTCGTTGTTGTGAGGAAGGGTAAGTAGGTCCTTGTGTCGAGGCAACCTGACAGGAATAGAAACAAGTGAGTCCAAAAACAATGGAAACCATGTCTGGTTAGGCCATAATGGACATATTAACAATGCTGCTTTAACCTGATCCTCCTTTATTTTATTCAACACCATGCCGAGTAAACGAAATGGCGGGAAGATATAGGGTTTCCATTTTGACCAATCTAAAGAGAAAGCATCAGTATATAAGGCTTCAGGATCTGGGGTCCATGATACATAGTTAGCCAATTGTTTATTTAATCGAGATGCAAAAACATCTATATTTGGAATCATCAACTGTGAAAACAATCTTTCAGTCACTGATGTTTTTAATTTCCATTCAGATGTATCTGAAAAATTCCTAGAAAAATAATCTGCCTGAATATTGCAGATGCCTGGCAAATGAAAAGCAGAAAGATATATATCTCTTTTAATGCACCATTTCCATATCTTTTTCGTTAATTTGTCCATTTCTTCAGAATTCATACCACCCATATTATTAATATATGATATAGCTGTGGTACTGTCACTCTGTATGGCTACATGAATACATGTGTTATTGCAAAGCCAGGTCTTCAAAGCAAAGAAAATTGCAAGCAATTCCAAATAATTAATATGAAAAAATGATTCTTCGCTTGACCAACGCCCACCAGAAGCTTGCTTTGTGTCAATAAAAAATGAGCCATAACCTTCACATGAAGCATCCGTTTGTATAGTGAAAGATATACGGTCTGGTCTTATTTTCCTGCCATTTTTTGAACCAATGTTCATGACCCACCAATGGATTTGTTTTTGTGCTTTTTCATCCAGAGTCATAATTGACTCAAAATCTGTTGTAACTTTTAACCTGAACTTTACATCTTTCTAAAGTTCTATAATGGAGTGGTCCTTCTAATATTGCAAAAAATGTACTAATTATCAAGCCAATAAAGGACGCTAAATCTCTTGTCTTTACCAGTTTCTTTGTCAATAAATGTTCGCCAAAACTTTTTACTTTACAAATTTTATTTTCAGGCAGAAAAACCATGAACAAGACCGAATCAATTATGTAACCAAAATAGGTTATTCTTTGAGTAGGAATTTTTACTGACTTTTCATCATTTATGAGAAATCCTAAAGATTCCAATTTTTTACTCATCATGTCCATGTTGGTTCTACATATTTCCTTTTCTCCATGCATATTGATACTATCATCAATATAGTATGAACATCTAATGCCCATTTTTCGGAAAAAGGCATACACTGGCTTTAATACCTTGGTAAAACAATAAGGAGCTGAGCTTAAACTAAAACAGAGACACACAAAATTATATAATTTATTCCTCCACTCAAATTTTAGATATTTAAAATATTGTTTGTCAATAGGTATTGACCAATATGCTTTTTTTAAATCCAAACTTGTGAAAAAATCATTTGGTTGTACTAATTCCAACACAAATGGAAATGTTTCTTGTTTAAATTTTTGATAATGAACAAATTCATTTAGACTTCGTAAATTTATTATCGGTCGAAATTCTCCATTTGGTTTTGGAACAAGAAAAATATTTGAAATAAACTCATTACTTTCATGAACTGTTGGAGTAATAGCCCCATCCTTCAACATATTTTCAACTTCATTATCAATTAATATTTTTTCATAATCATTAAATGAAATTTTATTTGGAGGTTTCTTTTGATATGGAGGATTATCAAATACAATTCTGTATCCTTGTATGGTTTCAAGTACCCATTTATCTGATGTTATTGTCAACCATTCATTGTAACAAGCCTTTAATCTATCAGAATTGCTTTCAATTACCTTTATTTTGAAGACCTTGGCTAGTTTGGGGCTTGAGGTGCAGCTGTGCTAGACTTCTTCTGTTTGAAGTCATGTCTATGGCCGAACTGCCCATACTCGGTCACTGCCGCCTGTCTGTTGGAGCCATATGTTCCACGACCATATGGGCGAGCCCTCCATCTTCCAGTGCCCCGTCGGCCCCTAATAGGACCAAGAGAAGTGGGTTTTATCATGGGATATTTCCCAACTCTAACGCTAGTTTCACACTTTTTCAGTTCTTTACTCACATCATCACCAAACAAGTAATTTGTAATAGGTGTATTGATATTGCAAATACTTGCATATTTTTGTTTAAGGAAAAGTCTCAACAAATACCTTCGCCGAACACTCATATTAAATTGGACTTGACCAAGCATTGTCAATGAATCTGCAATGAGTGTTTTTATTTCTGGAACTTTGCCAATATGTGGCTTTAAGAGTTTAGCCAATGTTAAAATGGGTATCATACCCGCAGTAACCAGATTCTGAGTATCCCGTAATAAACGGTCAGTGGTTTGAACCCTACGTTGACGTGCGAGATCACCCCAAATTTCCTCATTAACTTTTGGTGCCGACATAAATTGGCAATTTGAAGGTATTTTGTATTTGTCTACCGTTTCATTCACATTACACATATGAGTGCACGAATCGTTGATTAATTTGGCCAAGGACTCAGACACTGGGTCACCCAACTCTGGTGCCTTTAATTTTGCCTGTGGCAATGAATCATCATCAGGATTTTCATCCTCAAAATCATCAAATAGCGAATCCTCAAATCTGTTCGAAAACGAACAATTTACGTTTGATTTTGACCGGTTTTCTTTATCAGACATTTCTACCTCGTAACTATCGCTATCTGAGCTATTCAACATACCACGAGTAGGGATCGAAGCAGTTGGTTCCTGTAACCCCAAAGCTGCCCTTAATTTGTCCACAGTTTCGGGAGTGAGCTTATTTAAGTCAACAATGCTATTCGAGCTACCTGACGCTACATCGTGTCCGCCATTGTTATTTTTATCAATATGAGGCTCATTACTCGGTCTTGTTATTCCTCGGTCTTTATCGTTACGCGTTACCTTGCGTACAACTGACCGCAGTGGGGCTCTCTGCGGGGACTTTCTAGTTATCTCGTATTCGTCATTCGACCCAGAATCACTCAAATTACTTGTATCAGATTTGGTATGAACTGAATTGTGTTCACTGTGGTCAGAGAGAGACAAGACATCGTCTTGCTTACCACTTCTCTTGCGCCTTGACATCGTCAAGAAAAAATGTGGGCTTTAAAGAAAAGCCTACAAGTACAATTCAACACAAGTTGAATAATACGTACGTACTATATTATAGTAAATAAACAAAACAACACCATTAACAATTCGCGTTTGAATTTCAAAAAATTCAAGAGCATGCCACGTGGTCACTTACCAAACCAATGTTTAGCTGTGTTGAAGAACCTGCGACCGGGTTCGCTAAAATGACTATGAGATTTGCACGTGGATCTCGAGCTTATATGTATGTTGGGTCACGTGGTGTAAGGTCATTTTTTGACCTTTAAAGTGCGACTATTTTGCGGGTCACTAGAGTGATATGCTTGTATATGAGAGCCGTAGGCCATCGAAAATAATGTTCATATTTTACTTGTTTAAGTCAAGAAAAAGTATGCCAATATCCAAGGGGCTGTGACTATTTCAATCTGCATTAATTGTTATTATCTGCTTGTACAATCACAGTTAAACTGAGGCCCACCAAACCATTATATTGTCTGCTTGGCTGATAGCCCCCCCTCCTGCCTTTTAGTAGCGCCAGGCTTTATCTTTAGTGGTTGGATTGAAGACTGATAGATATTTCATAAGTACATTAATTTCATATATAGCTCAGAAAAAATACGCAAACATCCATGAGGCAGTGAATGCTGGGGATGTTGTGGCCTTGGAGACGATGGTGAAAGCAGCGGCCAACATCAACGAGGTCAACGAACGAGACAAGTTCACTCCCCTGCACTGCGCATGTAATGTGGGGGCTCTTGAAGTAAGTGCATTAAAATTGTGAAAATTCAAAAATAAATCTAAAAGAAGCCCTATGATAACTTAGCCTTTATTAACAGGTTTTCAACTAAGGCTAGCATGCAGCCGGTTTCAAGAAGGTGGTTTTTGCTCAATAACTTCAGTTTGTAGTATTCAATATTGTATACTTGTATGCAGACCCAGCTTGAGGCATGTCAGCCTGGTCAAGGTTGAGCTCACTGTTACTTAAAATAGAAAAACAGTTTTTGCTCAATATATAATTTGACTAGGTGAGGTCACTGTTCCTAAAAAAGAAAACTGGCTTTCATTCAATAACTTGTGTTCGGATGGAGTTATTTTATTGCAATTTTGTATGCAGGTAAATTACATGCAGACCAAGCTCGGGAGCATTTGGTGCCAATGATCATCACTGTAACTAAAATATAAAAAAATGCACGTAAATGGGGATTGCACAATTATCTTAAAAGTTTAAAGCCTGGTTTTGTGGCGTTGCCATGTTTATTGTTGATCTTATAGAGTAGAAGCAGTTACCGCCTCTAAAAATTTCAAATCATGTAGTTTTTCTTCAAAACTGATCTTTCGCTAATATTTTCATATTTTGTTGCTATGTTAATATTTCATCAAAATGCCAAATGTAATGTTAAGTTCCTGCACCACCACCCTCCCACCATCACACTCTGATAAAGATACAAGAGGTCAGAAAAAGTTCTGAAGAGCATTGGATTTTTGAGAAATCAAAATAGAAACTTATAGTGACCCTATGATAACCGACAAACTCAATTAAAAACTTTGTCTTATTTACATATAACTCAATTTAGTGTTTACCGTATTATCTATATACTGCAATGAACCAATAAAAATGCAAACCCCATATATGAATAAAAAACCAATCCCATATTTTTACTTAGAATGATCAATCTGTGGATGATTGAATTAATATTAATCAGTGTTCGACCAGGCATGTGATTATTTCATCACTAAAATGCATACAATTGTAAATTCTTTCTTAAATCAGAAATCTATGTATATTTTTAACTTTATGATTTCAGTGTCTTCACTGGTTGCTATGGCACGGCGCTGACACCACGGTTACCACTCCTAAGGGTTGGACCCCTGCACACATAGCCGCAATACGGGGTCAAGACGCATGCCTACAGGTAGATGTTTTTTAAAGGAACTTGGAAAGAATAGAATAGCAGGGCGCTGCAGCCGTAACATCCCCCTCCCCCTTTGCTGCACGTCTAGATTTGTAAATTAACACAAAAACTGTAAATCTGTAGATTTTGTGTGTGCTGATTTTTAAAGCAAATGAAAAGACTATGGTTGAAAAAGGGATGCAATACTTTATATTTTCTATTAAATGTTAACCTGATACTTGTTTCTAAAAATGCGTTATTTGATTAAACTAAATGTTTTTATAGCACTTGGCATACTGAATTTACGCCATCTTGATTGGAACAAAATGCCACACTCATGACTGGAATTAAACACTTTTTAATAAAGAAAGCAATAAACTAGTAATGATATGTTTTGATAATTGGCTATAAAATTGTTTGGTTTTGTTAAAAATTAACTTTGGATTTGGGAGCGATTATCCCAGAATTATAAGACATGTTTATTTAAGTCATGATAAGAAGCAATTGATTAAGACTGGTTGATTTGGATCAAAATTATATGTTTGGCAAATACCTGGGTAACCAGGGTAAAATGGACCCACTATTGCTCCAAATCAATGTTTTTTCCCTGAGAGGTCACAGGGGCAAGTCCACCCTATAAATACACTCTTATGAAGAGGCTGATGGACCTGTTAATAAACTTCGAATTATTGTGTTCTTTATATTTGAAAAATGGCAGAAAGTTTCTTTATTTGTGATTTAAAATTGATATCAGTCGACTCACTCCAACGTTGTATATTCTCCTCCTCAGGGTCTTGCAAACAACAACGTGAACCTGAGTGCCAAGGACCATAGAGGCAGCACACCGGGCCACCTGGCCGCTGCACACGGGAACTCCTTCACCCTCAACACCATCCTCAGATCTGGCACAGTGAGTAACGTGAACATGCGCAAGATATTACTGTTGAACCCTTTACCACTTAGATACGTATTTTGAGGCCTTTGTAGTCACTTAGAAAGTTAACTGAATTTAAAGACCTTTCTTACTTTCTTACATGTCCAACCCTTAGATCCTGATGAGCAGAAAACAGCATAAAACCTGAACAGATTGAGTTACTCACAGACTGTTCTGGTTTAATGCTGTTTGCACATAGCATATGCTCATAGCTGAATAGCTGTTTTCACATAGGCATTTAAATGATTTTCACTTAGTTTCTAAGTAGTAAAGGGTAAAGAGATAATAATACTGCATTCATATATCCAAATAAAAACACCAGATACTTAACTCTTCCCCACAGCCGTATACTCCCACGTGGCACAGTGACTAACAATAACAGTTGTACATTATTACTGCAGACCCCATGTTTCCCGAGGAACACTTGTAGGGCTTTACAATTTACAAAGCATGTTTATTTTGTGAGTAGTGAGAACAATTTTGTAATATTATCAATCCAGTGATGGCCAGCTTTCATTATCGGTGTTTAATGTTGGTTCATAATAAGATAAACATTACTCAAACTTTGTGTTGTTCTTATATTTTCTAAATTCTTTGTGCTTTTATTTTAAACTTTTAAATGATTTTCAAACAAACATTTTGTTATATAAGAATTTATGAGTTTACCAAAATTATCCAGGAGTTACATGTAAAAGGGATATATTTACAATTCAGCATTGCTTTATTTCCTGACAACGTATTTTGTGCATTGAGTTGCTTTTATTTGAATTTGTTAAAGGGATTTTTGAACCAACAAGGACTAAAGGTACTTGTTCTGAAAGCCAGGATGGCTTATCAGACTTGGTTTGTTTATGTACTAATAGCTTCTATTAATACCGGAGTCTCAATGTGGGTTTTGTGTGCGTTTTACACTTAAATGCTACACTAAATTAAGCATGTTTAAAAAAAAAACATTTTTAAATTACATATATTGAAAAAAATAAGCACAACAATCTACTTTGTTTCTGTTTAAACAAACCATAAAAAAACTTAACAGATACATATAATCAATGTAATGTATACATGTTCTTTATAGTTTATTCAATATAATATATTTCGTCAATTTTAGTGATTTTAACTCTGTGTCAAGCATTGTGTTCAAAGCTGCATGGTTTAGGCATTTGTGTGCACTTGTATTATAAAATAGTAATTGTGTTATTTATTAACTCTTATTTTCAACATCAAATGTATTGAACAAAATTTGATTGTAGTATTTTAACAAGAACATATTAAGTCTGCATGCATTTATAAAACAGCAAAAGTGACGATGAATTAAATGGCTTTTACAAGTTCATTCCAGTATTAAATATCAATAAAGTATGCATGAAATACTGGGTCAGTCATGGATGTCAGTAATTCAGATTCTAATTATGCTAAACATCTAATGACGTCACGTCTGTAAAAAAAGGATTTTTTATTATGCTTTGGAAAGGATCTAAAGCTGTGTTCCTAGTTGAGGCTTTGGCTTGAGTCAGAAATTTAAATAACTAAGTAAGTTTCATCTTTACTTGTTCATTGAGACTGGACATAAGCATGGACACAACTATACCTCAGTGATTTTTTTTGCTTTTATTTGTTACAGCCTGTGCCATTTGAATTGGGAAAATTAGCGTGATAAACTGTGAAATTGGGAAAAATAGCGCGATAAACAATGAAATTGGAAAAAATTAAGCATTACAAATATGATTATAAGTAACAGAATTATTATTGTTTTTAAATGCATGTTCAGGGGGTTTTCTAGCCATTTTGAGAAAAAAAGTCTGGTCAAATTGGGATTTTTTTCAATCAATTAAAAAGGCGAATTTGAGAATTATTTATCGACAAAAATGACTACATTAAAGTTATATATTTTGTTGGATGTTAAAGAAATAAAGTTGAAATATAGAGTTAAGAAATCATAATTAAGTCATAGGAGACTTGTTTCTTAAAAAAAAAAAAAAAAAAATTTTTTTTTGGAAATTGTTCTTTTTTGGGGGAAATTTTGGTCAGATTTTTGGGGAAAAACGTGCAATTTTGCAATTTGGAAGCAGCCGAAAATGGGCTGTAATTTTGAGCAAAAAAATCACTGTACCTGTTACTCAAATCAGTTTCAATAAAGTTGTAATTCCTCTAGCTAGTCACCAGGTGTGGTGATCTTAATGATCACTGGCACAAATGCATTTTTACTGGCCAATTGAATCAAATATACTTAACCAGAAATTTTGCCTGCCACAAAGACCAGCAGTCTAGAATTTCTCATTGACCTCATACTTTTTTAAGGGATTTAATAATAAACTTTCATTTTTTGGAGAATTTCATTAAATATGCTTAATAACAAGTCTTTTGTGTTTTGAATGGTCATTTATTAAAATAGCAATTAAAAATTCATAAAAATTATTGCCTACCCTGGGATTCGAACACACTCTAGTGTGCTTCCACTGCACTACACAAACTTTAGTGTTGATCATGTAAACATTAACGCTATTTTAGTACTCATTGTATTTATCCAATTATTTAGGAAAAGCTTTGTTATTTTACCGTTTTTAAATGATTATCTTCTATTAATCAATCAATATTTTAAACATGTTTCTTTAAGTGTTCAAACATAGTATGTATATTCTTTTATGAATCTATTTCATTTATTGTTGAATTTCTAACAATTACTTTGAAAAGCATAATTTTATCATCAAACAGGTAAACAGGTCCCTTGAATTAAATAGCAAGGGCACTTCCTCTGTCAGAAATCAGAACATCTGGCTTAGTTGGTTGTGTAAAAAATGGTCCCTGTTACTAGCTTTGTCTGAGGTCACTTATAGGCTTTTGCAGTGACTGTCATATGTTTTCTCAGGACATAAACACAACAGACAAGAATGGCTGGACGCCGGTACATGCTGCCTGTTACCATGGGAGACTGGGCTGTCTACAACTACTCAACAAGTGGGGCGCCAGTATTGACGAATGCGATAATATCGGGAATACCCCAGGTAATTTGTTGGTGTTTTCTTAAGCAATTTAAAAGGCCGCAGTGTGATAATAGGTTAGATATATTCTTTTGCAATTATGCATGAGGTGTTTTGATCATCTTTCTGATTCTTAAATAAATGAAGCACTGATTTAACCCAGTGAACAAATTAACAATCTTAACTTTGTTGTTATCAAACAGATAGGTTAACCTTAAAATGGCTTGTTTTTTGGGGCATTTTTTTAACATGAACAATCGTGTTGATAACCTTTATATTTGTATTGAGATTAATTTTAAATTTAAATTAATTTTAATTTCTAATGTATATATTTTATTTATGGTATTCCTTTCATTAGAAAAAAACAAGAATTCTATCTATCAAATTATCATACAAAATGTATTTTTGTGATTGATATAACTTAAATTTTACAAACAATACACTGTAACTCCAATATAACGCTCTCCGTTATATATAACGCTGAATCCAATATAACGCGGGGGGTGCTTGGATCCCGTTTTTTCTCCAACCTTCCATTTCTGATCTAAATCCATGTTATGCGACTTCATGTATTTTCAGAAAATTCAAAGATGGCGGCGATCACAGCTTGATTTCTTTATCTGTCCGTTAAACTGATTTTAATAGATTAGAGGTTAAACGAAACTCGACAGCTAATTTGTGTTAATCTGTTGTGTAATGTCAAAAAAGATGTTAAAAACGCGCTAGTTAGTGTTTATTACATGTATTCCCTATCAGAGCGGTTCATTGTATAAACTACGGCTGTGTTATCATTTATTATATGCTATACATGCTTGATAAATAAAAAGATCCTTGTGTATGTTTAATGTTTCAGTACGTGTACAAAAAATGAATTAAATAATCCTGACCATTTATTTGCATGCTAACACAATATACTTGTTAACAGAGATTCACTTCAATTCTTGCCCGTTATCAGAAATTCCGGGGAAGGACGTTTTTTGCATGACGCGTATGGCACAATAAAACATTTATTTGTACATGTATCGTATTGTATTCAATCTTAATTTAAATTAGCTCATCCAATGAAAGCTTTGTCCCATAATGCACTGTACTCTTTTTCTGAAAAATCATGTAGGCATATGATTGTGTTTATGAAATTCATAAACATATTTCTCGTCAAAAATGTTCAAGATTATTTTTTCGTTAGTGATGTTGTAATAATATTCGATTATCAGATACATGTGCACATTAGAAAAGTGGTATGTATACTGTTATCGTTAGATTCGGTTTATATGCATGTTTTTGCGGATGACAACACAGCATGGCAATACACAGGACCTATATTATAGGCTATACTATACCTGTTTTTACAGTCCCCTGCAATTATGAGCACCAAACTAATATAATGCCAATCCGTTTATAACGCTGTTTCGCGACTTGGACCCCATTGATCGCGCTATATTGGAGTTACAGTGTATTGAGAAAATTGATGCTAAGTGGTGAATTCAGAAAAAAATTCAGTGTGATATAGACGTTTTTTGTTGGTTTCATTAGATAATAAATAAACTGGTCCACACTGTTGATTTCAGCACACTACGCAGCAGCCGAGGGTCACCTGCCCTGCCTGAAATTCCTCGTCAGCACGGGTATCAGCCCAACACACGTGCTGGGCGCCCGTAACGACCAGGGGGAGACACCTAAGGACCTTGCCCAGCAGTTCTACAAGGACGCCATCATTGAATACATCAACGGCATCGAGTGGGAACGGGATCACCCAGAACAGACTGAGAGTGAGTCTAGGATGTATTCATCAACCCATTTTTAGATTTAAGAATTAAGAATAGACTTACAACCCAGAAAAGTACATGCAGGGTTTGAATATATACATGCTACCCCTGGTGACTATGTCATGAAGAAACTATTGTTGTTTTTATGAAGAATGGTGTAGTTTAAGGAGGATAAGTCTTCCACTAACCATATATTGCAAGTTTTACTCAGAATTGAAGCAATTATTGAAAATATTCCAATTTAAAGAAAATTCTTTTGGTTAATACAAACCTATGACTTTATTGTTGTATTTGTTTAACCCAGTACCATTCAGATGCATTTTAACCTTTTTGTATTCCATTAGAAAAAGTAATTAAATTTGAGTCTATTACGTTATGGTTGTATTCGTTTAACCCTAAACAACACTTCCCACCTGATCTGGTTTTTGGTGTAAAGAGACTTCCTTCAAATGAAAAGTACCATAAAAGTGTCGTACCTGATTAGCCTGTGAATGCTGTTCTGGTGTTATGCTGGTTCAGGTTGCATATAGCCATTTTTACTTTTCTTGTGAGTGGGAAAGGGCACGTTTCATTGCTGGAATTTTCTTTATCTGACAGGGATTTTAGTGAAGTGTAGTAGATGCTGTTTATGACTTCATGGTGATTTGAAGTAATTGTTTCTTTTATTCAGTACTTTTGTATGTTAAAGACTTTATCATTACATGACTGATCATGTGTAAAAATGTTAATTGAAATCTTTTTGCAATAGTGAATGTTGTTTTCGTAACATATCTGGAAAGATGATTGTTTATTACTAAAGAATGACTGCATTTTTTGTGATAATTTTTCAGATCTGGCATTCCCTGCTCATGTGGCTGCATTCAACGGTGACCTTGACCACTTGAGAATGCTGGTGGAGAATGGAGTAGTGAACATCAATGAACGTGATGACAAGGGCTCAACACCCGCGCATAAAGGTGCGATATCTGTTAGGCTCTTAGAAGGCAACAGTTTGTTGTACCACAACAACATTATATACAGTGAGCAAATGGTTTGTTCTACAATGACAATATTATTTACAAAGAAAATTTGTGCTGCCTAAAGTTTCTTTTCACAGTTAATAATCTATGTTTTTATCAATACAAATAAATGTACGTAAAACTCACATTTAATATGCCTTGTATAGGAAACAAAATACTCCAGATGTGATCAGCACAGACAGCTCCTAAATATTATTTCGTATAACAAATGTATTGTTTCAATGATTAAATAATCCATGCCTCCTTGGAAATATCACCAATACTTTACTCATCAATCATGCTAAGGTTGGTCAAGCGACTAAAGCATAGTTGAACAAATAAAGGTTTTTATGGAGGTAATTAAAAAAGTTGGTGTTGACTTAGGAAATATAACTGTGCTGTCAAATTGTATTGCAGTCAATATTTTTAATGGATTTCATAATGGGTAAAATGGCATCATGTTTCAATTATCCATATGGTATAAACTTGACCTGAAGCGAAAAATCAAGAATTGTTGTTGACAACATAGGGTAACTCAGTCCACAGTTGTGTATGCATTATTGACAATATTCGAGTTCTGTAAAATGTAACAATAACTATGAGATATTGACTCAAAACTTGCAGTATCCATGTCATGAATATTGGAATGATGACTTATAGATAGACTAATTGTTGTTAATAACAGGGGTAACTTTAAAAAACGTGTTTGCATAATTTTCCATTTTTCAACTCCCAATATTCATGATCGGTGAAAATTGCACAATAAATAAGAGATATTGACACAGAACTATGACAGAGTCAAAATGATCAATTATTTGATCATACATTGTTTTCTCAGCTGCTGGGCAGGGCCATGTGCACGTGCTACAGTGGCTTATAGAGATGGGCGCAAACCTGTCAATTACAAACCAATCAGGCGAGACCCCGCGTGACGTGGCCCGGAGATTCTCCAAACTGGCGTGTGTCAAGCTGCTTGGTCGAGATCCACTACTCAGGGGGGAACAAGAGGAGGCCGAAGGTTTGTAACAGTACTGTCGAATAATTTGATGGAATAATAACACACAACTTAAGTAACATATCATAGAGATCAATTTAGCTATTAAACACGACGCTTTCCAGTCCACAAAATATTATAATAAACAAGATATTTTAGACTAACAAACTTGCATGTGTCAAGCTGGTAGGTAGTGATCCACTACTTAGAGGAAGCAGTTGCTTTGTAAAAATAGTTAAGGTTGCTTTATTTAAAGTAGATTGTTTGTAACAGTAGGTAATGTTGCTTAACCATTTATTACTCAGATATGCATTTTGACGTGTCTGAAGACCCTTAGAAAATCAAATTAAATTAAAGACCTTCATAAATAGATTCTTCTTTTCCAACCATTCGATACTGATGAGCCACAAACAGCATAAAACCTGAAGAGACTGCAATTAACTCACAGGCATTTCTAATTCTATGCTGGTTGCATAAACCATTTCCACTTCGCCTCTGAGTGAGAAAAGGTTAAATTGGTTTAAATATGACCAATATCTGTTTTTAATGTTTAGACAATCAAAAAAATACATTAATTTGTACTGTATCTTGTTTAGCAGAACCTCTTTGACTGCTTGACAGAATTGGCTTAAACTTACTACAGCATAATTTGGCGGTCTAGATCACTTGACCTTAGTCATAATGTTATATGCACTGTCGTTGTTGCATCAGCGGAATGTATCAGGTTAGTTAAATATGGTCATTTATATTGTCTCTTGGGTCCTGATACCTTTTTTCAGGGATCATATACTCAGCTTTTGTTCACTCATTATGTTGTGAAGCTTTATGAAGTGAAAGATCATCATGCCTCACACATAAAGTATGTATTTAGGATGGGACAAATGTTTAAGATCAGGACTAAAATAGTTATCAAGATTTTTCTTTCTTATTGGTCCTGATTTCATTTGCAGATCTTGGATATCCCGCACACCTTGCAGCATTTTCTGGAGACCTGGAACACCTGGCATCCCTCATAGAGAAAGGCGTCAGTAATATCAACGAGCAGGATGAGAAAGGGTCTACTGCTGCACATAAAGGTTAGAAGGCCACAATAGTGTATAATTGTTTTTAATCAGCTAGCCAACATTTACATGAGTTTAAATTTATGCATGAATACAGTGTTTTAACAGTTTTGGGTATGGAGCTGGGGTACTTTGGATTGAGAAAAATTGCATCGTTTTGACTGAAATTTGGAAATAGGTGTTGGGTTTTCTAATAACAAATACTTAAATATTGAGAATAAAAGAGTTTTCAATATTATATTTACTAAGGTTCATCTTAGAGACCTGATAGGGATATAATGGTTGAAATATATTTAAATTTATTTGGAAATCTTCAATTGGGAATTTTTGGCAATCATTTGGAAAAATTGTGAGATGGAAAAATCGAGCAGAATTGCGGACCCAAATATGAACAAACATAACAAGAAAATATTAAAATACAGTTAACATCATCTTACAATGTTTCAAGTTTTGTATTAGCAAATATGTATATATATATATATGTTACAGCTGCAGCCCAGGGTCATGCCCACATTCTTAAATGGCTGCTAGAAAAGAATGCGGACATGTCGCTACGCAACACTCAGGGTCGTACACCGCTAGATGTGGCACGCAGATATGGCAACAAAACATGTGTGAAAATTCTTGGCGGAAACCCAGGTAACAATTTGTGAATGAAGTGGGTCAGTTTTAGTAAATTATTAGACTTTGCTTTGTCATTTTTTGTTCTGTGAGAATCTTTAAATTATATATTTTGTTCTTCAATGTTCTGTTGCATGTGTTGTGGAATATACGGTAATAGGTTTGGGGCATTTAGATAATATTGTCCATTATTAATGCGGCGAGTTTGATTTACGCGTCTCAGATCTGTTTTCCCACCCTCTACAGATGACTTACAACACCTGGAGGAGTGGTCGGATGAAGAAGCAGGAGGGACAGAGGGAAATACAGACGGGGCCTCCATCTCTGTCAGCGATAAACAGAAGAAAGAATCCCGAGGTAAGGGAAAATCTGTCTAATTTGTTCTTTTCAGGTCTAATCAGGTCTGCCCATGTAGTGGCAAAGACACATCTGACCTTTATATAAACTCTGAAATTCACACACTAAGTTTAGTACTTATCAGCCTATCGTTTTGCAACCAGACTCTATTGAGCAATAAACTCACTCACTCAGTCATGTCTTCTAGTATAGTCTGGGGCTCGAGGCAATTGTGATGAGTCAACTCTATTAAAATATTAAGACTCGTTAAGTCCTTCTGAATATTTAGCCGTAATGTCTTTTCTCCTGCCATTTTCCTGGGTTTTATTTCTAGTGGGGTTTACATCATAAAGCAATTGGGAGTAATGGGCAGGAAATTGGCCATTCCAGTTTCTTGTATGGAATGTTTCAGCTATAGTTGATATCCTATCCTTGTGTGTAGGTCTTCAATTTCAGATGGCGTTTGCACTGACAATCTGGAGAGTCTGTTAGAGACATTTATTCTGGAAGACTTCTTATTGCTTCTAAATAATAATGGAAGTCATTCAGCTTCGGAATCAATATTGTAGAACATTACTGATGAAGATCCCGATCGTTGTATGAGTGCATAATTCTGTGGATCTCCAAAAGGGCCTTTATTACAAAGTGCGAAATTGGCCTTTTAAATGGTTAACCATGTTCGGCATTGGGTTTTTATTTTCATTGGCATTTATTCTCAAGACCTCCATCTTCTGGGAGTTGATCATCAGTCAAATCCTGATTGCTTTAGTGTAGAGGCATTTAAGTTTTTAAGATGTCTTGTTACCTGTTAGCAAGGAGATCAATGTCATCTGAGTAGTTCAGCTTCTCTTAGACTGAGGTCAGTGTAGCAAGGAGATCCATGTCATCTGAGTAGTCCAGCTTCTCTTAGACTGAGGTCAGTGTAGCAAGGAGATCAATGTCATCTGAGAAGTCCAGTTTTCTCAGACTGGGGTCAGTGTCCACTGCAAACTTTGTCTTTTTTCTCCTGTGACATTCCGTTTGATTGAATAACACATGCAACAAGATACAGCCTATACTTATAAATGGTTATAAATCATAATCAGCTTATTGTCAATTGCTCGACGATAATGCCTTTTACATGGTCTATTTACTTTAATAACAAACATTAACACTGTATTCCACATACCCAATCAATATCATTATTAGGTCGGGCCCGACGTAAAGTCGAAGACTTGGAGCGACTGCTGGAGATTGCCAAGAAGAATTACACGCAGCTTGGCGGGTCACTGCCAGAGGATCGCAAGAGGCTACAGACCATCAAAGACAAGGACAAGTGAGTGATGAATGCTGTCATAGCCTTGCATTTGTGAATGCAGTCGTAACTTTGCCTTTGTGAATGCAGTCGTAACTTAGACTTTGTGAATGCAGTGGTAGCTTTACCTTTGTGAATGCAGTCGTAATTTAACCTTTGTGAATGCAGTCGTAACTTTGCCTTTGTGAATACAGTTGTAACTTTGCCTTTGTGATTGAAGTCGTAAATTTGCCTTTGTGACCATGTTCAAACCTGCAGGAAATGTGCAGTGAATATCTGTCAATGAATCCTTTGTTTCATCAGTTGTGTGTTGATATTTGTATTGGCGATAAAAAGAAAATGGCTTAATCCAAAACTTGTAAATAATGCAGGTCTTTTCCGCTCCATTTTGGGAAAAGGACACACTGGAATTTTGGGAATTTTGCGTCATGAAAATCCCCATTTTGGGAAAAAAAATATTCGCAAAAGTGGTTCAATTGGGAAAAATAATTGCATGTCAATAGTGTTTCTTATATTTCAAAGAAGCCATTAACTGGTAAATAACGACTATTTTGATAACATATTATTAAAATTTTACAAAATATGATGAACATGTGTGATACGTGCAGGTTTTTTTATCTTATTTTTTGGAAAGAGCCTAGCTTTTTTTGAGGGGAAAAAATCGCGCGAAACGCCGGATTTTGGGGAAAATAAGGAAAGTCTTAAATAATCAATTTAACATATTTTACTTTTTATGCTCCCCAAAATAAATTTCGGCGGAGCATATAGTTGCCAGTTTGTCCTTCCTTACTTACTTACTTACTTACTTACTTACTTACTTACTTACTTACTTACTTACTTCCTTACTTCTGTCACACTTTTGCTATCGTTTCTCATAGCGCCTTCAATATTTAACCAATCGCTTTCATATTTGGCATGTAGGTACCTTGCATGGACCTCTACCTTTTGATGAGATTTGAGGTCACTGAGATCAAGGTCAAGGTCACCGAGGCTAATAATAGACTTCCTTTCGTCACACTTTTGTGACCGTTTCTCATAGCGCCTTCAATACTTTACCAATCGCTTTCATATTTGGCATGTAGGTACCTTGCATGGACCTCTACCTTTTGATGAGATTTGAGGTCACTGGGTCAAGGTCACCGAGGCTAATAATAGACTTCCTTCCGTCACACTTTTACTACCGTTTCTCATAGCGCCTTCAATACGATACCAAGAGATTTGAGGTCACTGGGGTCAAGGTCAAGGTCACCGAGGCTAATAATAGACTTCCTTTCGTCACACTTTTGTGACCGTTTCTCATAGCGCCTTCAATACTTTACCAATCGCTTTCTTATTTGGCATGTAGGTACCGTGCATGGACCTCTACCTTTTGATGAGGTTTGAGGTCACTGGGTCAAGGTCACCGAGGCTAATAATAGATTTTTTAGGTGTTTATTAACACATACATTGACAAAGCGCATCATCGCGGAGCATCCATCAGTTTCACTGATATTCTTGTTTACAACAAATTCAAGGCAACAGATTATTTAATTATGCAATATTTTTATATTTTCTACACTGGATTAGGTTAACTTATATATTTAAAGGTTTAAAAAAAAAAAAAAAAAAAAAAAAAAAAAATTGTGTTTGAATTGGGATTTTTTTTTTCAATTGGGAAAAAACAACCAGATTTGCATTGGGAATGGGGCAGATATTCGGACCCGTGGCATAGGGCGGAAAAGGCCTGTAATGCAGAGGAAATTTCTTTAAAAGATTTCAGCGTTATTACTTTTTTCAAGTAACATTACCAAAGCATTGAGTTATTCTAACCGAAATATAACGTGTACCTTGAGGTTTTAGCTAGGAAGTGTTATTTGACTTGGCACAAAAGATACAATTTTTGCAAAATCAATCTTCAATCTTTTTCATTATAAAACTAGGAACGACATGGAGGCACTTGTATACTTGTTATGAGTGTGAATCTCTTGAGTAGCTAAGTAATTCTAATCAAAAGTATCTATGCCGATGTCTTCTGATTGAACCATCTATGAATAAGAGACACAACTTGACTGCAAGATATTACATCGTTAGAAACTAAGTAATTCTCACACATATAAAACTGGCAGCTATATATTTATAAAATTATCAATGAACTAGAAGCTCAGCTCGACTACGAGCTCTTATGTGTTGAGTAACTAAATAACTGTCACGGAAATAAACCATGCACCTGTCTTTTTATAGAACAATCAATGAACTAGAAGCTCACCTGGACTACGAGCGATTACGTCGTGAGAAACTGGAGGCCCAGCTCGACCAGCTCGAGACATGGCTGACTTGAGCTACCGTCTGCAGGCAAAACTAGGGGATGACAGTGATGTACGTGGAATCATGTCTTTTACGTTTGTAAATATGCACATTTTGGTGTGCCAGGGATAAATAATCAATATACTTACAAAATTAAGCGTACTCGATATTATGTGTTAAAATGCACCATCAATGTTTTGCATCATACACTCAGAAAATGTATCAATTTACTTCGTATTTAAAATTTAAAATGTTCAAATATTAATCAGAGATTATATAAAATCATTAGAAAAATACCAGCATATAATCATTATATACTTCAGTTTTTATAAATGCTAAAATATTAAACTAGGGTTTAACAAACATGATTCTATCCAAATATGTATGCAATTTTGGTGCAAAACTTGCTTTTCCCTTTGGAACACATTTCATAGAATAATAAAATTATGGTCTGTGTTATTATGCCCCCCTTCGAAGAAGAGGGGGTATATTGTTTTGCACATGTCGGTCCGTCTGTTTGTCAGTCTGTCGGTCTGTCGGTCCGTCAACCAAATGGTTTCTGGATGATAACTCAAGAACGCTTAGGCCTAGGATCATGAAACTTCATAGGTACATTGATCATGACTGGCAGATGACCCCTATTGATTTTCAGGTCACTAAGGCAAAGGTCAAGGTCACAGTGACTCAAAACAGTATAATGATTTCCGGATGATAACTCAAGAATGCATACGCCTAGGATCATGAAACTTCATAGGTACATTGATCATGACTAGCAGATGACACCTATTGATTTTCAGGTCATTAGGTCAAAGGTCAAGGTCACAGTGACTCCAAACAGTAAAATGGTTTCCGGATGATTACTCAAGAATGCTTACCCCTAGGATCATGAAACTTCATAGGTACATTGATCATGACTGGTAGTTGACCCCTATTAATGTTCCGGTCAAAGGTCAAGGTCACAGTGACTTGAAACAGTAAAATGGTTTCTGGATGATAACTCAGAATGCTTAGGCCTAGGATCATGAAACTTCATAGGTACATTGATCATGACTTGCAGATGACCCCTATTGATTTTCAGGTCACTAGGTCTAAGGTCAAGGTCACAGTGACTAGAAACAGTAAAATGGTTTCCGGATGATGACTCAAGAATGCATACGCCTAGGATCATGAAACTTCATAGGTACATTGATCATGACTTGCAGATGACCCCTATTGATTTCAGGTCACTAGGCAAAAGGTCAAGATCACAGTGACTCGAAACAGTAAAATGGTTTTCGAATGATAGCTCAAGAATGCTTAGGCCTAGGATCATGAAACTTCATGGGTACATTGAAAATGACTGGGAGATGACACCTATTGATTTTCAGGTCACTAGGTCAAAGGTCATGGTCACAGTGACTCGAAACAGTAAAATGGTTTTCGCATGATAAGTCAAGAATGCTTAGGCCTAGGATCATGAAACTTCATAGGTACAGTGATCATGACTGGCAGATGACCCTATTGATTTTCAGGTCACAAGGTTAAAGGTTAAGGTCACAGTGATTCAAAACAGTAAAATGGTTTCCGGGTGATAACTCAAGAATACTTGGGCCTAGGATCATGAAACTTCATAGGTACATTGGTCATGACTGGCAGATGACCCCTATTGATTTTCAGGTCACTAGGTCAAAGGTCAAGGTCACAGTGACAAAAAACGTATTCACACTATGGCTGCCACTACAACTGACAGCCCATTTGGGGGGGGGCATGCATGTTTTACAAACAGCCCTTGTTTCTATATTCTAGCCAACACTGTTCATCAGCAAACTCGTTTGAAAAGCACTTAAACAGTCCAAAGTTTAGTTATACAGTTCACAGATCAAACGTTGAAATGTTCAACAATTTATTCAATCACACAAGTATACTCAAAATATTGTTTGTAATGTTAAATATTTTTGAAGACAAAAAACCCTGTCCCTGTCGTCCATAAAAAACTATATGCATAAAGAAAAGTAGAAGTCATTTGTAAATTAGAATTGTATCTAGACAATATCAGCACTCTAGTTTAACTAGAATACTTTCACATGCCTTTATGTTGATATGATATTGTGTTCTGAAAATTTATTTTCCTGTTTACTGTTTATGCATGTTTACATATTAATTACCGTTATTCCTAAGCAAAAAATGCAATATTTTTCTGACGCCACATAAATTATTCTTTATTTGTATAAATAGCTTTCTGTGTATGACACCTAATTAAAAGCTGTTTTTAGATTTTCAATTATTGACAACACATATAGTATTGTATTTATGTCACTTTTATGATTATTGTCATTGACAATATCCTATCCTATTTAAATTCATGACAATCATATAAAATGTCCTCCCTTGTAATTGATTCATTTTTAGTCGGAATCTGATGCTGGATACGGGCACCAATTAAGACAGTCTACAAAACAACGAGTTGTGAAGAAGCGCTCTGGCTTGAAGAAGAGATCACAAGACGAGGGAGGAGTGTTCATCAAAAGAAATGTGTCCAAAGAGAAACGAGGGGCAAGATATCAGAAAGTTGTATGAGAGATAAATGTTTTTTTTATAGGCGGGTCATTTTTTAAGATCTGGGTAAAGCTGTTGAAGTTTTAAGTCTGTTTGCTTAACCCTTTACCACTCTAATACATATTTTGACTCATTCATAGTCCCTGAGAAGGCTAAATTTAATTAAAGACCTTTCTTACTTTCTTCAAGTTTTACAGGCTTCATTTCCAACCCTAAGATACTGATGAGCAGCAAACAGCATAAAGCCTGAACAGACTGCGAGTTACTCGCAGGTTGTTCTGGTTTTATACTGTTTGCATATAGCAATTTTCACTTTGCTTCTGAGTGGGAAAGGGTTAAATTTAGGTAACATTATAGTCTGCCAGGTTGTTTCTTTTGTTTTCGCATAACACTCAGTCTCATTTGATGAAGAAGGTATACATAGCTGTATTTTAGTTAATGTTAATGTAGTGCATTTTAATGTTGTTTTCATTTTCTGAAACGATTTATTCAAGATACTCTATTTATATTTTATATCTTTATCTACCTATATGGTGAATATATTGCTTCAGTATTTACGTGTTAATACATATTAAAAAACATTTTGCATTGTATGTGTTGGTTACTCATACTGCCAGAAACCATTATTCGCAGTTTTTTGTTGTTTTAAATGCATGTTTAAATTTGTTTTCAATATCATATCAAGGTGTGTATTGTTAATTAATTCATAATGTATAAAATATCTTAAATGCTCCAAAGAAAACACAAACATACATTTATTTTATATGAAAATGGGTAAAAATATAAAATCGTATTAGGCAATAACATTGCAAATTAAAATCTAATTGTTGTTTTTTAAGCTTGCATTTTGAATCTTCATTTGGTGTTTTTTGGGATTACAAGAATAATGTTATGATGGAAAAAATGCTTGTTTACTTAAATTTCATCAAATATAAGAGGGAATGTCAAAAGATAATATTGTTCCCAAATAATTATGTTCCAAATATGGCATTAGTTTTCTATCAATTCTGGACATATATGATTTTTATGCTCCCGGTAGGGTGGCATATAGCAGTTGAACTGTCCGTCAGTCCGTCTGTCTGTCCGTCCGAAATCTTTAACATTGGCCATAACTTTTGCAATATTGAAGATAGCAACTTGATATTTGGCATGCATGTGTATCTCATGGAGTTGCACCTTTTGAGTGATGAAAGGTCAAGGTCAAGGCCATCCTTCAAGGTCAAAGGTTAAAAAAATAATCCAAGGGAAGTAACAAGCTTTAAAAGGAGATCATTTATATTTATCATTTGGCAGGCTCAGATCATTTTCACAAGGGAAGTAATATTTATAAAAGGGATATAATCAAAAAAATATAATAAATCAAAGCGGCGCAAGGGGGCATTGTTTTTCTGACAAACACATCTCTTGTAAATTTGTACTATTTGCTTAAGCTGCCATAGCATTTATTTTACAAACATAAAAGTGAATATTTTATTACAAAACCATCTCTCCGTGACAGTCAGCAGATAAGCCAAACAAGATTGTAAGTTGTCACGATTTCAAGGCAATGCTATTAAGTAACTTTGGATATTTTGTAGCTTTGATGAAATGTGATAATATGTCAATAAAATCCCCAAGGTCTGAATTAATATATGAGCACACCTTATAACCATATGGTGTGTGTGATTGTGAATTAAGTTCAACCTTTTCATATTGTATGGTATTATTTACATAATACAATTATGTACGTCTCACTGATTGTTTACCAATGGACACCAACTGAAAATATATCATACAGTATTCAACGCGCAAACTTGCTTGTATTGTCATTGAATTATCATAATGTAGTAATAAATATTAACCTGTGTTTATTGTTTGATTCATGAAAGCAAGTAGTAGCAAGTTATTTCTTTCTTGGTATAAAACATCATTGCAAAATACGCACTTATTAAATATTAAAATTTTAATAATTTAATTTTTAATAATTTCCCATTAATTTAACCTCTACGTTGATATCGACCTGCTACAAATGTGTCTGATATGTAGATTATATCTGTTTAACAGGCGTTTATAACAGTCAATGATAAGTGGTTCGTCTTATTATTCTGAACCAACTATAGTTACCTTTGTCGGTGAAAACAAATCAAGATGCAGGCTTTCCAGCGTTCCTAGTATTTCCTAGTTTAAAAAAAAATATGCTCCTAGTTTTTTTTAGTTTTGTCAAAAACCTCCTAGTATTCCTTGTTTTTCATTTATTTGGCACTTCTTTGGATAAGATAAATCTGTCTTTTAATGTGTTTTAGAGATTTTGTTTCAAAATAGGACCTTCAGGTTATTGAGCTGACAATATTTGGTAGTCTTTGTGGGGTCTGGTGTCACTGATTACATAGTCTACCCTTCACAGGTGATACCTGAAAGTTGGACTGAGCTCTGTGATGACTACACATGAAAACTTATGGCTATATTCTGAAACGTTCCTCCACTCAACCCAACCTCAGTTAAATCCAATCAGTATAATTACGCACATGATTTTATCTAACAGTCCTCTCTTTCACTCACACTGGTATTCACAAATGTTAGGACAGCTTAAGGTTTCTTGACTGAGGGAGGATATGGTGAGGTAGCTAAGTTGTTCTTTGAGCCTCACTCAAAGTGTTTTTTTATGAATACCGAAACAGCAGCTCGTACAACTATGTGTTTATTGTGTTCGTTTTTGTTATTTCAAAGTGTGGGTAATTTAAAAAAAATACACTGTATCGCGAATTTGGAACCACAAAATCTTGTGTTAATTAATGGATATAATATTTATTCTGGAGCACTTTGGTAATGGCTCTTTTTTTAGATTTTATATACCACTTTAATCTTGTGCGCATTAAGAATAAGATAGTAAACAACATTTAATTTGAGGAAACCAACTTATGTCAGTACTAAAAATCGCTTTTTGTGACATTTTTTCAGGTGAGAGTTTAAATTAGTGTTTTGAATGATAATATTTTAATGCGAGGATTGTTGCCTATCAATTAGTGTCGTTTAAAATTAATTGCATTAAATGTTATATAGCCGTCATTTACTTGTAATAGTATAATGATGCATATTTACAGCAATGGTCATGTATTAGACAACGTTCACAGTTAAAGCGGGTATGCATGACCTTGACAAATGTTTGTTCAACAAAAGTAAACGTCTTAAAATTTGATATACATGCAGTTCATTATTAATTTATAGACCCTTTCAGAATGACATGTGTCCGAAAATGTAAATTTCGGAGGATATTTAAATCAGAAATTACACTCAACTGTACAGACAGTTTTTGCATCATGTAATAATAATAATGAAGATGATTCCATACAAAAACCATTTTGTTGGTTTATAAGTTTTATTTGCATTTTTCAATTATTATATCGATATTTAACATAAAATTACTCTTATCTGTAATTTGTTGAAGTAAATATGCTTTATAACAATGTTCAAGTGAGGATATTGAAGATTTGTTTCTCAATTCCTGACTCTTATTTTTTTCATAGGATAATACAATAACATGCAAATCTATCACTATAGTATGTGTGGTTTGTTTGTCAAAACAAGATCTTTTTGCAAAGCTGATCTAAGACAGTGGGATTCGTTATTTGAAAATGTTATTAGATCATTTATATATGGAGGTGCTAAGTGGAAAATGGTTTTATATTTTTGTATCACAGTGTGATAATTTACCCTGTCATGAAATGTCATCCAAATCAATGTTTTAAATAGTTTAATGTAGATTATGCATGTACACTGTAATACTAAATGTATATTTACTGACTAGGCCAATCATTATTGCTCATAATGATAACATGTCGCCGTTTACGATTATTTTTACGATTCAGACCAAAATCATTCGTTTCGCACTGATTTTACTAACACACAAATGCAATGGTTGCTGTTTGAAAATATATACGTATAAGCTCTCTCCTTGTCGGCATAAAGCGCATAATTGTTCTAGCTGCATCAAATGAAATGTTACGCCACCAAATGTTCTTTGTTCTTGAATATTTGGCGTTCTTTCAACATATGTGATAAAACTATTACAGATAGATATATGTTAAAATCACTTAAATGAATATGATAATAGTACATGTTTATGCCGATAATTTAAACATATGAAACCATTTATATGGTTTGATTTTAATTTAATAAATCAAAGTGGAAGCTGCGTTTAATCAATGTTATAAAGCCAGCAGCTGCACATAACCTCTAACCTGTAATAAATATACATTTGTTAGTCCGATAGTTTTATCACATCACATCACATATTTACATTTGAAAATGATATTTCATATATGCTTATGGTGTGATGTAAGTTGGCATCTATGGCTTTTTAGTTTTTGATGTGGTTTCGTAAGTGTTTAGAAAATTTATTATTTGTCACATAGAAGATAGAAGGCTTATATTTAAGATAGCAAGTATTAATAGCATACCATAGTTTAATTGTATTGCAGACCGTGCAGATATTGTGCCTACTTACTGAGGCAACACACTGAAGACTTTGAATCTACAAAACAAATAATGATGATACTACTAGTAATAATGTTTCTGATAA
The DNA here is from genome assembly GCF_020536995.1 of Dreissena polymorpha. Classification (NCBI taxonomy): domain Eukaryota; kingdom Metazoa; phylum Mollusca; class Bivalvia; order Myida; family Dreissenidae; genus Dreissena; species Dreissena polymorpha. The sequence continues at coordinate 100,173,762 of NC_068360.1, read as the reverse complement.
AGTCGCGCTTCGAATATGCTACCCATTCCCTTGTTATATTCGTACGCATTTGCCTTTTGATTTTTTTATCAAGTTGTATATGTACAGAATAAAAAAATACATATAGAATCACTGAAATATACAAAATATTTTTGTCAGCGCGAGCAGTCACAAAACAAGCAGTGTTATTATAACATAGCATTAACACTCGTCACATACCATATTGAAAAAAAACATTAATGAAATTGTGTTCATATAACAATATTTGATTGTAATATATATTTAGTATATGATAAAAAGGTGATTGTTTCCACTAAATTCGCCAAATAAAATAAGGGTAGGTATAGGTAAGCGTTTGTTTTTCATGGAACCTTTTTACTTAAAAACAAGCTACTTCATAATGCACCAACAATATCCATAGACAGAAATAATCATAATGTCTATGCAACATCCTTTCAAAGTATGTAAAGTTGGACATAAGAAAATGCCCCCAAACAATCTTCTGCTACAAATTTGATTCGAAATAGCAAAACAAATTTAAGGGTCGCAACAAAAAAATAGGGTTGCTCGGGTTATAAAAAATGCACATTTTTTCACACATATGAATATGTAAATTACACATTTATATTGTAATAAACCAATTATTTTGACATTTTGTATTTGAACCGATTGTATACAATAGGTGCCCAACAATACATATTCACACACATTCACGCTCTGTCGACTCCTCCAGCTCTCCTCGACTAAGTAAACACTGTCAATACCAATCTCTACCTTGACTCAATGTAACCAAAGGCGCCCTCGAGCCTTCTTTAGTCAAGGTTGAGGTTGAGTGACGTTCTTGAATATAGCCATTAGTCAGCTTAACCGTCCTGTTTTATGAAATGTGTACAGTTACTTTGGTAATCAGGTAGGGAAAGGTCGAAAAGGTAATACATTTCTTAGTCGTAAATCCTAGTTTTTGTTTCAACCTTCCTACATTTTCCTAGTTTTTTCCTAGTTTTTTATAAATAATGTTCCTAGTTTTCTCAAAGTTTTTTCAAAGGTGCTGCTGGAAAGCATGAAGATGCAACACAATAAACGACAAATTCATAGCAAGCTGAAATAAGTTTAATAAAAAGCAACACAAGTGCAAAACAACATATTTTTTTATATATTAAGTGAAAGTGCTCATGATTTACATGGCAAATTTCATACACATATGCATTCCTGTTAAAATGCGTTTCAGTGATAACTGGATTATAATTTAGTATTTGAGCGAGAATGGGGGAATGCAGGTATGATGAAAACACGACAGGTTAATGTCTATCATTTTTATTTGGTTGTGTTAGCGGCCAGCTGAATTTACAGAGCATATTTTGCAAAACAGGTTAATGCTTAACATTTTAAATATAAAAGGTTCAGCACGAGTAAAAATAATTGCTCAGAAAGTCTTGATGTTATTTTATTCCTGGTCTACAAAACGATAGGGCACATTCCTATGGAAGACGTATGAGTATACAATAAATTCCATACATAAAAGTCACTTAACATATAAAACAAAGTTGGTTATACTTGACTAGTAATACAAATATATAAACAGAGACCATTATTTGTTATTTAATATGTTCAATGTCATATCAAGGTGTGTATTTTTAATTCAATCAAAATTTATTAAATATCTTAAATATATTGTTTTGGGAAAACAAGAATAATAATATGACAAAAAAATGCTTGTTTACTTGTATTTTAACAAATAAAAGAGGGAATCGTCAAAAGATAATATTGTTCCTTAACAATTGTGTTTCAACTATGGCATTACTTTTCTATCAATTCTGGATATCATATAGATATATAATTATGATTTTTAATTTGTTAATTTGTACTATTTGCTTAAGTTGCCATAGCATTTATTTTACAAACATAGCTAGAAGTTAAGAATTTACATTACAAAATCATCTCTCCGTGAAAGTCTGCAGATGGATAAGCCAAACGAGATTGTAAGCTGTCAAGATTTCAAGGCAATCCTGTTTAGTAACTTTGGATATTGTGTGGCTTTTATAATGTGATGTGATAATATGGCAATAAAATCATCAAGGTCTGAATTAATATGTCAAGTCAAGTCAAGTAAATTTTATTTACAAAGTCGGACACACAAACAGGTAACAATAGCTCTAATGAGCTTTTTAAACCGACTTACGGGTACATGTAAATTCATACACATAAAGCATGTTAAGATCAATGTTTAGATAATGTTAAGACAAACAAACTAAATAATGCATGTATTATCACATTCACTTTTCTATATGTAAGTATAATGCTATTGTAGTACATCTGAGGTAAGGTACTAGGTAGGATATAGATACATTAAACCTATAAAACCTGACCTACAAACACTATACAGGTATTACAGAGTAAAAACTTGTTATGTAGCTGCTGATCTTGACTAAAAATGTCTAAAAACCGCCATAAAAGAAAGAGAATAAAAACACTGAAGGACGAATATGGACACAACAGTGCGACAAGTAAAAAATGTAGTAAGAGATCGACTATCCCCTCAAATTAGATTTGTGAGGAACTAAGCAGCAGGTTACTCACAAGACAGAGTATACATATAATAAAATTTATGCACTTTAAGCAAGGATAGCACATTGTTAAAACCGGACATTCAAAATAGACATAGACTAGTACAAGTATGACTAAACGCATATGATTAAGACTAGTATTTAGCCCATATAATCAAGCACATGTAAAGCATTTAGAGCATTGCAGACTAATAAAGCAAATATAAGCATGAACTAATCGTTCTAGACTTTGCTAAGCTATCTATGAACTATAAACTAAAGTAACAGAGAACAAAATGACATAGGAAAGCTGGCAACATAACATGGCAAAATAACGAAATGACAGAAATCCAGGTATATCGCTGCCAAGGCTATTGAAAAGACAATGTGAACATATCTTATTACCATATGGTGTGTGTGATTGTGAATTATGTTCTACCTTGTCATATTTTATGGTATTATTTACATGATACAATTATGAACGTCTCACTTACTGTCTACCAATAGGTACCAACTGAAAATATACCATACAGTATTCAACGTTCAAACTTAATATGATTGATCATTATCATAATAACAATCAGTATGCAAGACAAGATGCAACACAATAAACAACAAATTCAAAGCAAGCTGAAATATATTTTAATAAAAAGCAGCAAAACTGCAAATCAACATATGTTTTATATATTAAGTGAAAGTGCTCACGACTTACATTGGCAAATGTCATAAACATTATGCATTCCTGTTAAAAATGCGTTTCAGTGATAACTCAATTATAATTTAGTATTTGAGCGAGAATGCAGGTATGATGAAAATACGACAGGTTATCTGCTGAACATTTATAGATTAGATAAACAGTGTCCCGCTTTATAATCGCAATATTCTTACTAATGAGTGTTTTCTGTTTTTGGAATCATTTTATGAGAATGGTCAGTTCGCTTCTTTTTAAAAATTAAAGGGAGAGCACAGCTGCTAGATTGACTTTTAAACATAGCACAGTAGTGTCCCCCAGCATAATAGTGCTTTCACAATAACGTTAACTTTTCTAATTTGGTTCTCTTAGATATTCATATAGATTTCTCTATTTGTGTATGTTCGGTCATTAAATTATTTACACTCCTCTGCATCATCTCGCTCTGATCAGTCACAATGAGATAACGAACATTGCGTGTCTTTAGTAAGTGGGTTGCTCTTGACAAGACTGTACCAATGCCCAGGACAATTTTCGTATAACAGCGCTCATATGCAAAGTACAACAGAACAAACTTAATATTCAGCATCGCTATGCGAGTCTTTCTTGTCAATGCCAGGAATATTGCTGTGTATCTGGAATCTTTCTGCCTTTCTCTAGCCTGTTTTTTTTTACAAATTATTTTTTTGGACATGATCCTTGATATCTTGGCATGTCCTTTTCAAACCCTTGCCCGGTTGATGCAGCTTTCTCTCTTCGTTCTTTCTTAGTTGGTTGGAACAGTCTGTCTTTCGAATGATTATTTGACAGTCGTTTTGGACCTTGCTGCCTTGGTAAGGAGTTTTGTTTCTCTTGTGTCTTTCAAGGCCAGTGATGGTTTTAAGCTCTTGAATATGGCTTGATCCCATGGCGCCAGTGATTGTTCCGGCCGCATCGTTCTGCACCTTGCTGACTCTGCCCCCCGCCCCTTTACGTTGTGCCGATTATCTTTTAACATGAGCTCTAACCACAGCTTTGGCTCTACCTTCGACTTTCTCTGTCTTATGTTTCTAGGTGAGTTGTCTTGTCTTGTTGTCTGTCAAAATACACGGGAAGTTAACGGCCTGCAGCGTTTGTCCGAAAAGCTTAAGAATGGCCTTTAGTTATTTAGCATAATGGCGTATAATACGATTATACAAACAATTCAGAAACTTATAAACGCGGAGGAATGGCCTTAAGTTATTAAGCATATGGCGTTTAATGCGATTATACAAACAATTCAGAAACTTACAAACACGGAGTTATCCATATTTGTGCCGTTAAACTATGTATTAACATAAAAATATGCTGTATTTTTACAGGAAATTGATTAAAAAATATATATTAACACAATATTGAATGAACATTAAATTTACATTATTCAACGATGATCCGTATGTTATGTTTTCGATACTGACATAAATGTGGACCGTTTCGTCAGGTCCGTGTGGAACGTTGTCCGTATCGTCCCACGTACAACAACAATCAAAATGGCGGGAAGATATGGCAAGTAAAAATACTTAGAAAGTAATTATCGAATAACAAGGTCAAAACGGATTAGATTATTACATCATTAACGCACTTTGTAGATCGATGTTTACTAAATTGAAAAACAACGACTATTGACGACAGTTTATTAAGATACTTATTAGGTAATTATTATTTGATATTTGTAAAGCAAAACATTGACATGAAGCATGCGTCTTCGTAGTATTGGCCCTATTAACCCATTCATGCCTGGCGTCCTGAAAAAAGGACATTGCAAACAGCGTAGACCCAGATGAGACGCCGCATCATGTGGCGTCTCATCTGGGTCTACGCTGTTTGCTTAAAGGAATTGTAGTAAGTAATATTCTAAATATAGAAATAAATATACTAGACATGCCTAATTTTGGAAATAAATTGATCCAATTTACAAGGATGGGAGAGTCCACTGGGCATAAATGGGTTAATGAAAACATCAGTGCAGTCTTCGAATTAGCCTGTAAGCCCGAAGCCCGAGTCGATTATTGGGCCGGTTGGTCGATCCTTAATGCTTATAAAATAGCCCGACCGGTCGATTAAATATTTGAGCGTAAAATTGTAAACAAACTGAAACTACTATCATATCAATAACCTGATTTATACGCCTTTATAAGAGGCACGATTAAATTCGCTAATTCAATGCCTAAAATGACGTTATACGTGTTAAAGAATTGCATGAACACATGCGGCCAACATTTTCTAAAATGTCATGTAAACATCCAAGTATGTTGCTATTTAAAGTAATGATGCAATTGACGCCCAATCGAGATGGGGTTATTCAAAGTGAGCATGCGTAGATCATGTTCTGGGATGTTCGCGCATAGACACTTCGTAATGTTTTAAAATAATGACCAATCTAGAAGCGTATTTAATTTTAGAAGCGTTTTCCGAAAATGTATTTATAATTCATGAAATATGGACGAAGTAATTTTTCAATAAAAAAATAACAGAGTCTGTAAAGGGATATTGTACGCATTTGTTTAAAAACAAATTGATCCTTATTACAGTTAGATTTCCATGTGCTTTAATCAATTATTCTTGCGTATTAGAAGACGTTTTTTTCAACTTATTATTAATAATTGTAGTACTTTCGCTTATTCTGTAAGCTTGTTCTGCTACCTGACCTACTTTGCTATTTATAATCTGTTTACGAATGTACAATACTTTTCACGGTTGACACATGCTTATCAAAACATCAGGAGTAAATTAAAGAAGCAGACATTGTCACTTGGTAGATTGGGCAATTAACACACCCAGTGGCCTTTTGTTCTTAAGCCACATGCCGACAATTCAGAAATTCACAGGTGATTGTCATTGTAATTATAAGATAATAATCTGTTATTTTAATAGGTTGATGTATTTTTCAAGTTCTTCGGATATTTTTTAAACATGATAATAATTGAATTTGCTTTAAAATAAAACCAAACACCATTCAAACTGACTAATGGAATCATTGAATGAGAACATGTGTAATTATAAAGTAACAATAAGCAGCATAATTACCTGGTGCATTTTGTATAAAATGCATTTCAAAAGGAAACAGAATACCCTTTATTACTGTAATCACATGCATCTGTTTTTACTAATGGAAGTAGATTTTCTGATTGTTAATAACTATTTTGGTGTTCCTGGCCAATAAAGTCATTCAATTTATATTGACCTCTTTGGGCTATTGAACATGTCTTCGGGCTATTCAAAATTCCATCTTATTAGCCCGAAGGGCTATTTGGCTTAAATATTTAGTGTGAAGACTGTCAGTGACAAGATTGAAAAACATATATGTTTAATACGTCAATCTATAGTTTTATGTGTATTCTTGGACATAACAACAAAAACTGCATTAAAATTGGAATAAATGTTTTGTCAAAAATACTGGGGAGACTATAGTAGGTTTTGGCGTGACGTCACAAGAGGAGTTTTCCGTTACTAAAAAATAGATTGGCCGTCACATTCTCGATTGCGGCCATTTACATTGTATCAGAGTAAAGGTCATCGGAAGACAAAATACTGAATATTTCACAAAACAAAACTATAAATATCCGTATTCTTTCTTAAAGTTAGACTCTAATAAATGATATTTCAAAAATAATAAAACATATAATAATTTGAATATAATTATAAGTGGTGTGGATGCGATAGTGTTATTTTTCATCAGCGATCGAAATTTAGTGTAAGAGATGCATTGAATCAGTTATAAAACAAAGCCCTAGTACAGCGCAATACATTACAATTTTTAAATGTAGTTTTAATTTTCTTTTACATTGAATGAAATTTGGTTTCGTTTACATTGAATGAAAATATTAATAAATTTTAGCATTCAGATGGAAAAAAAACACCTGCATATTTTGCTAATTGAACTGTCATCGCATGTACATGTAAAAGTCTTTACTAGTGATAATGAGCAATACAAATCTAGCATTTAATGATACCATAAATCTATACATTAAATTTATTTTATGCAAGGTCTTAATAACCCTAAATGATCAAACTTGATTTCTTTTTTCCATGATGATGTTTCGAACACTGCAGTAACGCACGATCTTTACACGTCATAGCGGAGTTTACATTTGCAGGTACCCGTTAAATACGTTATTGTGTAGCAGTACATGTGTACAATATTTTTAATTTATCGTTTTAAACACTTTATTGTTGTGATTAAACTGGCTAATATAAATACACTTTATAGTTCCTGTTAAACCATTTCGGACAAATGTCTATTTTTTAAAATTATGTGCAAATATTTTATTAAAGCAACTGTTAAGTATATGGTTTAAATGACTACTCAATATGCCAAGAGATGACATTGAGGTATCATAAATTGTGTTTAATGACCTACCCCATGCCAGTATAGGTCCCTGGGTTTATGACACCCTGTTTTCTTAGTAATTGTCTGAACAGTATTCGATCATATCGAGATAATTGGTTTGTGATGAACAAAGGCGCAATTAAACACTGGGTTTAAAATGCTGAGACAAATAGTGTCAGAATTGGTGTAAACAATTAAATAAAGACAATAACATTTATCAAGAGGATTTAGTTAATCTGTAACATGGTAAGTTTTTACAGACATATGATATAGGTACCCCCAGTTCCTATATGTTAATTACATAAAATCAATCTATTTGTTGTTTGTTTTCGTCCTTATTTCTGTTCGTTTTAATTCATTTTATTCTTACAGAATTTCAATTTTTGAGCACAGTCGACTCGCGTTATCTCGATATTCTCGATATGTCGAAGTAAGCTCAATGTCCCTACTTTTTTCCTTCTTTATCTATATTAATAAACATCGCATATCTTGATTTTCGTTATGTCGAATAATTCGATATCTTGATATAAAAATCTGTCCCGAGTCCCGATTTAACATGTATTTATTGTGGTTTATCTCGAAGTGCAAAAACCTGTCCCAGTGTCAGGTAAGGTGAGAAACGTTTTCTTGGATACTTCACCGTCCTGCTTCGCCCGGCTGCTCCCGATACGGTGCGGTAGATAATTGATTCGTTAATTGCATCAATGACCACACGTGTGTAATGTCGTTAGCCATTACCACTTGAGTAAGGCCTGTCACTTTAACTGCAATTAATACACTGCCTGCAGAAAAGCCAAAAGACTAATTGTTTTTACAAACAACATTCCAAAATGCATTGAGTTATATTTTTGCGTATATAAACCGTTGCAAATTTGGATTTTAATGAACGCCAATGACTATGTGCTGCTTTGTTATTGCATGGCAATTGGTCGGAATGCTAATAAAAATATTACATATAAGACTCAGAATGGCTTTTCATTTTTATTTTATCCTGTACTAATAATCGATTGAACTTTGCATTTCAAATTACAAAATGTACATGTACAGTTCAGTATTCCGGAACGTAATTTACGCATGTTCAGATGGAAAACCCTTGTCTTGATGGGACGTCAATTGCATCATAACTTTAAATAGCAACATTACCGGATGTTTACAGTTTAGAAAAATGATAACAGCATGTATTCATGCATTTCTGTAACTCTTAAAACATCATTTTAAGCATTTAAATTAAATAGCAAATTTAATGGTGCCTCGTAAAAACGCGTATATATCAGGTAATAGATAGGGTAGTTATGCCACACAATGACGGCTTTAGTAATACCACTTAGCAGGTATTTAGATGATAAAAACCAGGTAACTTTTCGTCTATTTTTTTTCTTTGAAAACACCTAATTGGATATCTCGAACTCTCGTTATCTCGATATTTTTTCTTGTTCCCGCCGACTTCGAGATAACGAGAGTCGACTGTATTTTGTTGTTCTTAAAAAGGGTCGCGAATATGTGTCAAGTAGAGATTGTTATGGAATCTTTATCACTATGAGGGTCTGTTCATCAAATGCAACAAAAGCGAAATGGCCGCAGTTTTGACGGCCAAAATTTGAGCATGTGCAAAAGTGTCGTCATTATCGGAATCCCCAAAACCTCCTATAAGCTCCATTTAGTAATCAGTATCATGTACACAGTTTCTCATAATATGGGCCCTTCTGATAAGTTGCTAAGGTTTGTTACTATGTGCATGTTCTTTTTCTATATTAAATAGTTTCTTAATGGAAAACAATACTCTTGTTCATGTTTTTATTCACAAATAAGCTGCTTATACAACATTTGATAAACCTATTAACAAACCAAAAACAAACTAACACAATTATGTAGTGTTTTTCCCAGGCCCTTTTTCCATGGCGCTGTGCCATGCCGCCTTTCTTAAGCGCAACTCTGCCCTTTTCAAAGGCAAAAGCCACCATGTGCCCTTATTAATAACATTTTAATTGCCCCTGGACTAAACTTCTAAGCCGACAAGTATCAGAGAATGGCCCTAAGGCAGCGAAGATTTGCACGGTTGTGAATCAGTCATCCGTGCATAACCACGTGTCAGTATCAATCGATAATTTCAGTGGCTGTGTTATACCAAGCTTACTAAATGGTCGGTAATGTGTTCTCCTCCATGATAAAATTACTTCGGAGACTTTTGATGAAAACCTTGATGTTTTCCTCGCGGAAATAGTACATTTCCTGCATAATTCAGTAATCACAAAACTTATTTAAACGCGTAATTAAATTAAAAAAACAAATAAACAAGTTTTGTCTTTCTCGTTATTCTCTTTAATTATAAATTATTGAGACAATAACAGTAACGTTGACTAATTAAACAAAAATTCTAATCGTGTATTAAGCTGACATATAGATACGATTTTACGTTGCCAAATGCCCACCTGTCGCTTACATCATTTTAACAAGATGGCTGACTTTACAGAAAATATATTGTGACCCTCAGCAAAAATGGCAAATAACGATCAAATTTACGATTGCGATCATACATTTAGAAAGGATTAATGAGATCCCTGTGATAATCAACGATGCATTAAAGGTTTTAGATACCAACAACGTATTTATTAGTAATTACTCTGTGGATGTTTATGGCACGGAAACGAGTGTTTGAAAATTGTTAGCGTTCAGTGCAAAGTTAAAACATCTAACAAGAATAGATTATCCTAAAAATAGCGGGATAAGACAAACATGGTTTCATTTAAATATTAGTGGATCTGTGTATAATCAGATTCATATGCATATATTGCTTAGGCCTAAATTAAAATTAAGTTTGTTTGCCCTTTACCGACCGACCCACTTTTTACCCCCTGACCCATAAAATTTTATTGTGTTTTCTGAAAACGTATTTTTTTATTTTCGTTTTTTTCGCCGATCATAAAAGAGCCGACTGCAATATTTATTCGTGCGCATATTTATATCCCTGTCTATTCTTATCGCCCCTGACCGATCTAGGTTTCTCCCATGGTTGGAATTTCATATGCCCCAGAATAAACAGTAATGCAAGCGTCTATAACCAGCATCGCGATCGGCAGTGTTCCGTGAAAATGGCCGAACGACATCATACTTAACTATTGGTTCGCGAAAATAGTCGGACATATACGAGTTTACGTTCGTTGCACACATGTTGTTAACGTGATACAAGATGGCGGACAATAAAAAGAAATAACGATGCTTAGCAAGGACAAATAACTATCGAATTTACGACGGACATCATATAATTAGTATGGATTTATGAAAAGAGCGTGTCATTCTACGATTGAGCACACGTTTTAGATACAAATAACACTCTTTTTTTTTTAAGTGTATGAACTGAATGTCACAGAACAAGTGTTTGAAAATTGAAATGCATTCTACTCGAAAAGAAAAATACATCTAACAGTTACAGGATTATCGTTCGAAAATGCAAAATAAAAGACAAACATGATTAGATTTATATGCAAGTGGATCTGTGTTTAATCAGATTCATGTGCATATTCTGCTTTATTATGTTTGCCACTCTAAACAGTTTACTGTAATGGCATGTTAGTGAAATGGATATTTAAAAGTAAACTTATTTAATATATTTATGACTCTTAGCTAAATAAATCGACAACACTCAAGTATATATGTTTAAAGCGTTAATTTATCCACAAACCGAAACTAACACGCTTAATTTATTTCCCCAAATCAAGTTTTCATGCTTATGTTTGTTGCAATAATACAACTCCCAGCTATTGACCCTCTGAGCTGTACGTATGTACTCATAAAAGCTCAGAGCATTCAAGAAGAACTAATGCTTATGTTCAGTTTGCCCTTTCGTGAATTTACTTTGCCATGCCGAGACTATGCACTAACTGGTCAAACACTTTAAATTGAGGCCTGTAAAAATTTCAACTGGCCTGTGAATTGTTTCTCCTGGTAGGCAAGTCTGGCCTGTAAAATGTGACGGTCTTTCGCCATGTCTGAATTTTTCCATTAAAGGTTTTGGGCTGTCTTTCTACACTCCTTAAATGCTTGTTGCATGCTAATTAAGCCCAATTTAAGGGAAAGGTTTAAGTTAAAAATAAAAGCTGTCTGGCAGTTAAATAATGAAAAATGCATTTGAGCAATTAACATCATATAATGAAATAATATTTGATGTAATAACACACAAGCATGCATTTGATATTAATATATGCAAGAAACAGCAAACAAGATAATGTTAAGCTACATAGGGCTTTGGACACTGCAACAATGCTTTAATAACAGTGTTTTAAATATTCATAGACTATTAGTGTATTAAAAATATAAATTCTCAAATAAAATAAAATTATTTTCCTACGTACAGTACAGCCAACGCGGAACAAACGTATTTCGCGATCCGCGGCGGCAAGCCGAAATGAGTCGATGCTGTGTCAGTCGTTGAAGCTGGGACAGTATGCGGCGGCAAGTCGCATATTTCGCTGCGAAGCTTCGCATCTGTCCACCGAGGCATGCCGTGATCTGCGACATAATGCCAAGTCGATGCGCATCATAAAATAAAAAATCTTTTAAAAATTATAAGTTACATGTAGTTTACAAATTTTGAAAGAACAATTATATTAATTATTGAGTAAATTCTTGGACTCAGAGCCGAATTTTTTACCTTGGAATTTTCGAAGATATCACATCTTCTTCATCAGCTGATCACTGGCTAACTGACGTCACAGTCACATGACCGGTGAAGGGTCACGTGACATGAGGAGACTGTCATAAACCCGGGGTAGCTCGAGTCCCTCGTCCCTGTTAAGTGATGGCCGCCGCTGTTTAATCTCAATTGCTTCTTTCACCTTGCGTTTCCATAGATGTTCTTCGGAGGTGAGTACTTTAGTTTTGTTAGGGTCGATCTTGTGACCTGTTTGTTTACAATGTTCATATATGGCAGAAGAAGTTTGTGTAAGGTGTTCTTTCAATCTAGTGTCTAATTGTCTCGCTGTTTCACCTACATAGTCATTTTTACAGTCCTCACATTGGACATGATAGATCACACCACATTTCTTCATTTTATCTGTTTTGTCTTTAACTTTGGTGAGGTTCTGTCTGATGGAATTGAAAGGTTTGTGGAAGATGTTGGCTCCATGTTTTTTGAATACTCTAGCCAAAACTTCTGAGGTGCCCCTGATATAAGGTATTCCTGCAGTCGGTCTCTTTTGTGTTCCCTTATCTTTGTCTAGTGTTTTCTCTTTCTTTTTGGGTAGTCTGAATATCCAATCCGGGTATCCGTTGGTTCTTAAAGCGGATTTCACATGTTTGATTTCGTCTTTCTGGTCTTTTTCTTTTGTTATTAGGGTTTTGGCTCTGTGTAGTTTATGACAGTCTCCTCATGTCACGTGACCCTTCACCGGTCATGTGACTGTGACGTCAGTTAGCCAGTGATCAGCTGATGAAGAAGATGTGATATCTTCGAAAATTCCAAGGTAAAAAATTCGGCTCTGAGTCCAAGAATTTACTCAATAATGCATCAACCAGAGCAGAGAAACCTCCACGAGCGTAATTATATTAATAATTAAAATCATAATAAATTTATTGTGCGCGGATTGTATTAGCATATACATGTATGCAAAGTTAATGTGTCTGGCCAATTAAGTTTGTTTCACGCCTGTAGTGTATGTATTTCACACATAAACAAGGTCACCTAATTATGTTTTCGCACATACAAGTGGTCAAGGCTCCAGCATATGGTGGATTTATAAATTAATTGCATGTTGATTTTGCTATTATATTTAAGCTGAGAAAATTAGCAGTTTGAAGCCACATCAAAAATCAAGACGGTGAAGACGTATTTGTTGTTTTGTTAATTATCAGCTTATTATAACAATTGTTTGAATATGCGTATATAAACACGTTTTATTTTGTTCATATTATACAGTTAATATCGTTACTAATTACCCGATAATCCCGTATATTCCAGTTTTAAAGCAAATGCTGGTAAATATTTACGATACACAAACATTCTCCATATTTCCTTAAGTATCAAATACATTTTGGCATTTGTTACTTTTTAAAGAGATGATAAAATAACGTCTAATCGGGGCGTTTTTTTTTCCACTGAACACGCGATTTATGCCTGATGTAATGTTCATGTATTTATACAACACAAAAACACCAACACTTTCCAAACGACGTTCTACATGTCTGCATAATTTTCGTGCGCTTTTTATGAAACAAAGGATATTTTAGCATTGTTTATTTGACGCTAGAATTTGCCAAAGGTTGTGTTAGCATTAAAATTCGTAAGTGCGTTTCGGATTTTTAATAATGATAATTTGATAATCGAACGAAACATTAACAGTTGCGCTAATTAATTCAACGATAATTTGTTAAAGCGCATAACGTGTCATCTCGCTTATTTAAACGTGAAAATAATAATTATGAAACCAGCATAAATCTTGGTTTCTACGCTACACATACATGTATGTACATGTAGGTGGATATCTTTTCACTCCATCCGCCGCGTACGTATGCGGCGGATTTGCTCTGCAAAAGTACGCGAGGTTAATACAGACTCGGCATTGTTGCGCGGATCGATGCCGAGTGCCACGGCCATACGCCGCGTCAACACACGATTCGGCCGCCGCGTACTAATAATCTGGCCGTGGCGTAGCCGCGGATTATGTTTGTGCCGTGTTGGCTGTACTGTACCTACCCACCTGTAAAATTTAGGGTCGGTAAAGGGCAAACCAACAATATTTTAATTGTGGCCTTAATTATGTTTGTTATTCTGTACAGTTTACTGAAACAGCATGCAACTTAAGGTAGTACAACTGTAATGGGCAATATTCCAAAACCCATTAAAAGTAATATTTTCATTAACTTCATACCATATGTGGTCTTCTTACAAATTTTTAGGGTGGCTTTCCATGCAAAAAAAAAATCGTGATTGTTTCTGTATGATGACCCATAATTTGAATTTTCTTCTAAATTAAATTACTCCTGGGGATATATAGATTCAATAAACTCATATTTGTTAACATTTTTTGTAAACAATGTTTGTATATTTAGTACAGGATATGATTGTAGATGATAAAATAACTTAATACAAGACAATTGAGTGATAAAAATAATGAAAAAAATCTTATTTATTATGTAAGGTCCTTCAAAACTACAAGTTCGACCCGTGTATGCAAAAATCACCCATACATTTTTTTTTTTTATAAGTTGTATGTTATTTCTTTGGAATGTGAGCATTTATATTTTAGCAGAGACATGTGATCAGCTAAAATCAAAGTAAAAAATGCAAATTGCCCGAGTATATTTTGAACAATTAAAAAAATCTAAAAGGACTATTAAAAATATTTTTCAAGAAATTCAAAGCCACATAATGGCAAATGGTCAAAATATGCAAAAAATGCAAAATAAACAGAGTCATTTCAGTTAACACCTTCAATGTTCTTACTCTCTTTATACATATATTTAATACATTATGCAGTTATGCTAACTCTGCCAATGTAGGGATGGCGTTGGTGAGGTGGGGTGCAGGGTAGGGGTGGAGGCATGAGTAGGTCTGAAAAGTGAAAAAAAAACATTTGTATAATAAGTATTTTTTGCTGTTTACCAAGATCTATAACATTGTAAGATTTAAATTCAAATGACCACCAACCTAACAAGCTTGTATTCATTTAATAACAATGTACAAAGAAAAAAATTAATGCAAAATTTCATAACGAAACTAAATAAGCGTATACTTATAAGTTCCTTTGACATGGACAGGGCTTTGTACTCTATATCCTGCAGTTAGTTACAAATACTCAATCAAATTTGGTGAAACTTCGCTTGCATTTAAAAAGCAATGTAGGGATTACATTGTAAGTACAACCCCTCATGTTTCACCTTTCTGTGATTGATCAGGTCACTGTTACTAAAAAAAGAAACAAAAAGTCACACAAAATGGATCCTACAATAATTAAAAAAGTACTTAGGGTGCTTTGATGAAGTTTTGTGCACTTATAAAGGGCATTAAGGAGATTATGCAGTACCATATTTCTTACCTAGTTGAAATCACTGTAACTTGAAAATAAATAAATAAATGCACACAATCTGACTCCTGTAATTACTGAAAAAGTACTGAAGGTACTGAAGACTGAAGTAAAACATGTAATTGAAATTTTCTTTCAAATCATTCATTTAAGTACTTACATATTTTAGAACAACTTCATGTAATACTTTTTTAGAAAAAGTGACTCTAGGCAAGCCTTCAGCATTTTTTTCGGCGTAAGCTGTCTTAAGCCAGCTTTTCACCTCTCCTGACCTTTGTAAGTGTCCAATAAAATTCAAATAAAATTTCCCGCGGCTAGGTACGAATGAATACACTTCATTTATTCCATTGGCTGATTTGAGTATTCCACCAGAACATTGGAAACATATCCGCGTCTTTGTAACACTGTTTTACTGCATGAAACAATTTTATTTCTAATGAAAAGGCTTGATAGATAGAACAGTTTTACACTCAATTCTCGACATCAATACAGTTTGTGCGTACACCTTTTATTTTCAGAGAATTACCAGCGCAACGCGTTTATATTTAAAGGCTATGTTCTCATATTTAGTACTTACTTCCATATTCTTGTCAACATGTTAACATGTAAAAGTATAAAGAGCAGTGGAAGCGAGGCCTCACTTTAATACATTGCATTTCACCCCGGGTCATTTCGCGGCCAGTGTATGAATGTCAGAGTTTATATACAGGTCATCACCGGAGTTCGCGGCCAGTAAAATAATAGTTATATAATAAATACGCTATCCGTGAACTAGGTGACCTGGACTTTTCTTTAGACCAGAAATATATAGATTCTTAATGTGTTTTTAACAATTCAATGATAAATATTATTTTTGATTATTATTCCACCATATTGACCAATGTATTAAGCATGAGCGCGATGATTATCGATACTGTTAATAATCGAATCGAATAGCAATGCCCGAAAAACCATTAAAACAGGTTTGTTCGAAGAACGCGCCTATAAATACGAATAGTTCTCGTGTGGCCGGTTGACTCGTATGTTTTAATTTCACTTCCATTCTTCTTTTGGTTTTCTGTTTTGTATCTATAGGTTTATGACCAGCAATATGTAATAATGTAAAATAAGCCGCGAAAACTCCGCGTAACATCCAGTACTGCGTGTGATGCAGCTAAGAACTGTACAGAAAAAAGACATTCGCTATCCTTGATCTCATTCATTGAACTATCAACGCCGTATATCTTTTTTAAAGATATTTCTTGTTTAAAATGAAAACATCACGTATTGCATCCTCTCCACCCCTGTTATTAAGCATTGTTAAATACACAAGTTTTAGCCCTGACCCAGCAATATTTTCAGCCATAATGCCCTTTCATTACACTTCATGAAATGAGTGGGTTCAATGTTGAACAGTTCTGGGCTTTAGCACTGTTGAAAGTAATTTTGTTTGACACAGCCAATGGGGAAAAGCTGTGGGTCATTAGATCTTTTGAAGACAAATTCACAAATTGGAGCAACTTTCTAAGTGCTGCCATATCTGCCATAGCATCGTGTGCATTACAACCCATGGGAAAGACAAAATAATCTTACGGGACATGAGGTCCGAAAACTTTTTAAAATTCACCGAACCTTACAAGGTTTTCCCGGACCTTATTCTTCTTTAACCAAACAATAGAAAATACCTTCTACGCTGTATAGAGTTTATTTTTATTATAATGACGTTCACAATTTTGAACAATATTAAATACAATAAAATAACAACTTAACAAAACTGTTCTATATAAAATGGGATAAAACTTTCAATTAAAATTGCTGAAAGCTTTTTGAGTTTTTTTTTAACATTAGAGTTATTTAATCGTTGAAACAGCCGCTTCTACTGGTAATTTTTCTGCCCACGGTAGGGTGGCATATAGCAGTTGAACTGTCCGTCAGTCAGTATGTCAGTCTGTCCGTCCGTCCGGAAAAAAACTTTAACGTTGGCCATAACTTTTGCAATATTGAAGATAGTAACTTGATATTTGGCATGCATGTGTATCTCATGGAGCTGCACATTTTGAGTGGTAAAATTTCAAGGTCAAGATAATTGTTCAAGGTCTAGGGTCGAAAATACAAATCCAATGGACCTTATAAGCTTTGATGGAGATGATTATCAGACCTGCCAAATTATAAATTTTTAAAAAATAAATCAAAGTGGCGCAGTAGGGGGCATTGTGTTTCTGACAAACACATCGTGGTAAAAGGTAAAGGTTATCCTTCCAGGTCTAAGGTCGAAAGTACAAATCCAAGAGAAGTAATAAGCTTTAAAGGGAGATAATTATCATATATATATAATAATATGAAACCATACAACTGAAGCATAATCAAAATAACATTTTATGGTCAAGTCAAGCACAAGATGACACTTTTGGGCATACAAGTATCTTAGGTACTTTAAGGTTACCTGTGAATCTACAGTCACGGTAGTGGCTTATAATTATTTGCTACTAAAAATAGAGATTTGTTAAAGACAATTATTTTCAAGGGAAGTAATTTATATAATTATAAATCTCAGACTATATATTTCCTTACTAAGAATTTAAGATTTTGTATTTTGTTTATTTATAACTTAAAATGATCGATTTGTCAAAGTTTTTTTTTAATGATATAATATCATTTCTTTCCTGTACTAATATGTGAATGGTATATTTCATTACTTACCTGTGGACTTATACATAGATACATGATGAACTGTGGCTATGATCTCTTTGATAAACCACAGGCCTTGGTAGTCAGCGATGTCTGACTTGGTCATTTTTGACTGTCTACAGACCCCCCTCCCCACGCGGTAGGGTGGCATATAGCAGTTTAACTGTCTGTCTGTCAGTCGCGGTCCGAAAACATAGGCCATAACTTTTGCAATATTGAAGATATCAACTTGATGTTTGGCATTCATCATGTGTATCTCATGAAGCTGCACATTTTGAGTGGTGAAAGGTCAAGGTCATTCTTCAATGTCAAAGGTCAAAAAACAAAATCCAAGGGAAGTAATAAGCTTTAAAGGGAAAAGATTTCTATACCTGCCAAATGATAAATATAAATTTGTATGCCCCCCTCGAAGAAGAGGGGGTATATTGCTTTGCTCATGTCTGTCGATATGTCGGTCTGTCGGTCCGTCCACCAGGTGGTTGTCAGACGATAACTCAAGAACGCTTGGGCCTAGGATCATGAAACTTCATAGGTACATTGATCATGACTCGCAGATGACCCCTATTGATTTTGAGGTCACTAGGTCAAAGGTCAAGGTCACGGTGACCCAAAATAGTGAAATGGTTTTTGAATGATAACTCAAGAACGCATACGCCTAGGATCATGAAACTTCATGGGTAGATTGATCATGACTCGCAGATGACCCCTATTGATTTTGAAGTCACTAGGTCAAAGGTCAAGGTCACGTTGACTCGAAATAGTAAAATGGTTTCCGGATGATAACTCAAAAATGCATATGCCTAGGATCATTAAACATCATGGGTAGATTGATCATGACTCGCAGATGACCCCTATTGATTTTGAGGTCACTAGGTCAAAGATCAAGGTCACGGTGACCCGAAACAGTAAAATGGTTTTCGGATGATAACTCAAGAACGCATATGCCTAGGATCATGAAACTTCACAGGTAGATTGATCATGACTTGCAGATGACCCCTATTGATTTTGAGGTCACAAGGTCAAAGGTCAAGGTCATGGTGACCCGAAATAGTAAAATGATTTTCGGATGATAACTCAAGAACACTTTTGCCTAGGATCATGACACTTCATAGGTACATTGATCGTGACTCACAGATGACCCCAATTGATTTTCAGGTCACTAGGTCAAAGGTCAAGGTCACAGTGACAAAAAACGTATTCACACAATGTAGTGTTTTATACAGGAAGGAAAAAGGGCGTGGTGCAAAATTTCAAAAAGGGCACTTTAGCGCGCGACATCCATAAAAAGGGCACAAATATATCTGTATAGTGACTTAATAACAAGCTTTGTTACACACAAACATTGTATGTATAGTTTTGAGATTTATTGTTGAATAATTAAACCAACAAAATCCAGAATGTATATTTTATTATGTGTTTTATATTTTCATGTAGTAACAAAAAACAAGATTAAACACCATAGGATATATATCTTATACAAACTATAGCTTTTCAAAGAAGTCTTAGAATACTGTTAAATGAGTTACCCTCTTAAACAATTATTTAAATTTAAAACGTGACACACATTGCACAAACAAGTCCTTTATATGCATCTTAAATGGAGATTCACAAACACTAACACTTTGTTGAATAGTCAGAAAGTTCTGCGTAATGACATTGTTTTCATGACCACGTGTTGTATTGTGTACATTTTATTTCGCAAAAAGTGTAACTAGGAACGGCGCCGTACTGTCTTTTGTTCATTGTCAATTAATTCAATACACGTTAATTGGTCTCCGATATAAACTTGTTTTGCTTACAAAGCAATTTGCATCAATTTCTAATTTACGTTTCGTCGAAAGTGGAATGCCAAAATCGGAAAGCGTACGTTGCGACATTCTAAACACAAATGATAAGTGGTACAAGTTCAATATTTTTGTAAAATTCATATCTGTGTTTGCCAATTAACATATTTTGACAAGTTACAAACGGGTCATAATGTTCTTAATTGAACCAATGGTGAAGGCCTACTACTGTTACAACAATTAACAACTTTTGGCCAAACAGGGTCCAAGACGGGGTATCAACTTCTTTGCCGACATTCACACGTTATTGTTATCAAAACATCGTGACAATAAACAAGCACGTGCTCCAATAAAGCGCAGTCTGCCTAACCGTGAACAGCAAACGTGTTAAGATTGTCGTCTGCTACAATTCATCAACACACATCTACTTAACTGTGAGCCTGCGCCAATTGTATTGGATAGGAGGCGGAGCGTTATTTTAATCGACAGCTTTAATAAATGAGCCTGCGCCAATTGTATTGGATAGGAGGCGGAGCTCTATTTTAATCGACAGCTTTAATATTTCACAGGTTGCTATTTTTGGCGTATGGCCAATTTTCAGGAAGTACAGTGGACGTCATGGGGTTTTGTAATCGGCGTATGGAAACAATTATCGGGCGTAATATACGGCCGTACGCCGCTTAGTGCAAGCCCTGTAAATTAATTATATTAACTTAAAACTGTTTTGCATTAAATTGAAATCTAATCACTATTTTACAGATACAACTGGTGTTTTTTGTTAAATTTAATTACGCGTAAAAATAAATGTTTTGATATAACTGAATAATGCATGAAATGCACAATTTCCACGTGAATAACATCGAGGTTTTCATCAAGTCTCCTAAGTAACTGTGCACGATTGTATCCGGACCGATTAGTGTTACAAAGCCACTGAAATTATCGATTGATATTGACACATGGTTATTCACGCATGACGTATTCACAACCGCGCGAATCTTCGCTGATAATAGTCGGCTTAGAAGCTTGGTTAAGAGGCAATTAAGATGTTATCAATAAGGTCGCGCACGGCGGAAAACAGGGCGGCGGCCTTTGAAAAGGGCAGCGTGGCGCTGATTTGCTTTGAAAGGGGCAGCGAGGCGCTTCAAAAAAGCGGCGTGGCGCCGCGCCATGCTAAAACGGCCTGGATAAAACACTACACAATGGCTGCCACTACAACGGACAGCCCATATGGGGGGGCATGCATGTTTTACAAACAGCCCTTGTATTTCAAAGCGGTGCAGTAGGGGGCATTGTGTTTCTGACGAACACATCTCTTGTTGCATACAATCTTGACAAGGAACAAGCAATGGTCGTGTGGTTCCCCGCTTTTGATTTACGATGATCAGAAGGATTGAAGCCAGTTATATGCAATTAAACCACAAAAAATGCGTCACGAAGCACTGTGCAATATATTTGACTGGTTCTTAGAATGGCACTTGGAGCTTGCTACGTCACTTTTTTATCCCCACGCTTTTTGAAAAAAAGGTGGGGATATTGTGGTGATCTCCGCCGTCCGTCCGTCCGTCAGTCCGTCTGTCCGTCCGTCCTGGCCACTATCTCCTCCTACACTAAAAGCACTAGAACCTTGAAATTTACACACATGGTAGCTATGAGCATATGTGCGACCCTGCACTATTTGGAATTTTGATCTGACCCCTGGGTCAAAAGTTATAGGGGTTGGGGTGGGGCCGCGTCAGAAATTATCACTCATTTTTTTAGGTTATTTTACATTTACTTCTTTATTTCTACACCGATTCACTTCAAATTGATACTGGACCTCACCTATGACAATACGGTCAATCTCAACCATGCATGGCCCCATTCCCAACCCTGGGGCGCCCCGCCCACATAGGCCACACCCACCAAAAATTTCCATTTACTATAATTTTTTCATTTCTACACGGATTCACTTCAAATTGATACTGAACTTTTGTTATGACATTAGGGTCAATCTCAACTATGCATGGCCCCAATCCCAACCCTGGGGCGCCCGCCCACATAGGCCACACCCACCAAAAAATTCCATTTACTATAATTTTTTCATTTCTACACGAATTCACTTCAAATTGATACTGAACTTCTCTTATGACATTAGGGTCAATCTCAACTATGCATGGCCCCATAACCAACCCTGGGGCCCCGCCCACATAGACCACACCCACCCAAAATTGCCTTTACTATAATTTCTTCATTTCTACACCGATTCACTTCAAATTGATATTGAACTTCTCTTATGACAATACAGTCAATCTCAACTATGCATGGCCCCATTACCAACCCTGGGGCGCCCCGCCCACATAGACCACACCCACCCAAAATTGCCTTTTACTATAATTTCTTCATTTCTACACCGATTCACTTCAAATTGATACTGAACCTCTCTTTTGACAATACGGTCAATCTCAACTATGCATGGCACAATTACCAACCCTGGGGCGCCCTGCCCACATATGTCACACCCACCCAAAATTGCCTTTTACTATAACTTCTTCATTTCTACACCAATTCACTTCTAATTGATGATGAACTTCTCTTATGACAATACGGTCAATCTCAGCTATGCATGGCCCCATTACCA
This sequence comes from Dreissena polymorpha, assembly GCF_020536995.1. Taxonomy (NCBI): domain Eukaryota; kingdom Metazoa; phylum Mollusca; class Bivalvia; order Myida; family Dreissenidae; genus Dreissena; species Dreissena polymorpha. The sequence continues at coordinate 100,151,115 of NC_068360.1, read as the reverse complement.
ACCCTGGGGCACACCTAGGTCAAACATTCGGCGTGGGGATACGCGTCGGCCTCTGCCGCGCCATTTCTAGTTTCCATATGGAATGGGGCCGAATACCGCACCAGATTTGGGGCCGAATACCGGACCGGATTTTTAACGAAAACGACACTGCAGCTTAAGTATTGGATAAATATTTTAAAAAGAACGTCCTCCTTCCAGTCCTTACGATTTAAAAAGAATATCTCAAAATCTTTGTATTTAAAAAAAAATGCCTCATGTTACAACTTAAAAAAAATCCCCTGGAACGGTGATACTATTTTGCAACATAATAATAAATGGGCCTCTGCCATGATTGCTGTAATTTGGGCTCTGGGATCATTCAGTTACAAAGCATATTTAAACAATGGAGCATATCTCGTTAAACTGTCTGAATTAATTAGCCATAATTAAATAACAAAAGCACTACCAATACTGGTCTATTATCATTCTGGTCTGTGATTTATCTTTAGCCTCGTTGACCCTTTCTGTTGAAAACAATTTAAGCAGTTACACATACGCCTTTATAAATGTTAAATTGTTCTATGATAAAATAAAAAGATTCAAAAGGTTTGAACATAATCTTTAGACATCAGTGGGCACAAGAAGATTTTAGGCTCCAAAAAACCTAACCTCTTTGCATCAATGTTTGTTAATTGAGTGAATGATCTAATCAGAAAATCCAAACTGTTTAAAGGGGCAAATGAAAAGTATTTCCCCATGACAATGCATATTCTTTGTTTTCAAAACGGTATTTATCTAAAGAATATGTTTTATTTTTTGTTTGACATAGATGCCTTTAGTGGGAGTCAAACTTATGCCTACACAAAATCTCCTTCCATGAAATTTTAGCTTCACTAAAGTCCTCTTAGTGATTGTGTGCATGTGTATCGTGGATATTTATGTACATTTCATTATATATTATTACTACCGGGTACTACCAATTGTTCCATGCATACTAAAAGTCTACGTAGCGACAATTTCTTATTTAGGTATCCAAATGTTTTAATGAGTGTTTATAAAATGGAGACATTATACAAGCAAATGTGTCCAGCAACCATTTAATCCAGTCTTGTTTAAATTTAATATTATTTTTCAAAATGTAATAAGGTATTAACCATCATTCTACCCCTTTAATTATGTATATTTAAAAATAAGATCTCTATTATAAATTTGGACAATACAAAAGCCTATTCAAGTGATTTATTCACCCAAATTGTCATTGTTCATAATTGATCATTTTTATATACCTGTTCGATAACTGTTGTTAATAAACTTTGTAGTGACCGGTATATAAGAAGAAACAGAGATAACACATTGTTTAATACTTGCTAAGGAGCCAATACTCAACATACATGCAGGTAACTGATGGCTTAAAACATAACCAATGCTATTGAATTTGATTATAGTGTACTTCATGAATATTTAAAGCTTGAAAATTCATGCCAAAATCACTGAAGGCAAATTATTAAAGTTTTATGTGTTTGTTTTTTTTTATCAATATCAATTTAACAGGTTTTTATAATTGGTAGTTCTAAAATGTTGTGCTATTACCTAATTTAAATATAATGCAAAATTGTAGTAGAAGAAAATTAAAACACCTGATAGCAATGTATTAACTCAGATAATTATCCCCCGCCATAGGCGTTGTCCGTCCGTCCGTCTTTCCGTCCGTCCGGAGCCATATCTTGGAAGTGCTTTTGCCGATTTCATTGAAACTTGGTATGAGTATATATATGGATAAGAGAATGATGCACGCCAAATCACATTGTAAACCATCTTTTAATAACGGAGTAATGGCCCTTTGTATATTGAAAAAATGCTTTTGTTGTGTGTCCGGAGCCATATCTTGGAAATGCTTTGGCGGATTTCATTGAAACTTGGTATGAGTGTATATATATTGTATATCAATAAGAGGATGAGGCACGCCGTATGGCATTGTACACCATCTGTTAATAACGGAGTTATGGCCCTTTGTATCTTTTTTTGAGTGTCAAATATTACACTTTTGTGTCCAGAAGCATATTGGCAGGGGATATCAATTCAATGAATTGCTTGTTGTACATAGTTTTCCTCAAAAGGCAATTCATATAAACCCACTTGGAATAGGTGTGTATGTGGGGAAACTAAAATCACTTAGTTAATGTGTCTGTTTGTTGGTCTGTAATTCTTAACATTTCCAGAAAACATTTCTTTTAACCCATACTGTTCCAAATACACGAGTTTCTGTTATATATCCAGGCCTTTTCCGCTCCATTTTGGGAAAACGCCACACTGGAAATTTGGGAATTTCGCGTCGTGAAAAACCCCATTATGGGAAAAAAAATAATCGCAAATAATTGGGGAAAATAATCGCATGTAAATAGTGTTTCTTATATTTCAAAGAAGTCGTTAACTGGTAAATAACGACTATTTTGATAACATATTAGTAAAATTTTACAAAATATTATGAACATGTGTGATAAGTGCAGGGTTTTTTTATCTGATTTTGGGGAAAGTGCCTGGCCTTTTTTGAGGTGAAAAAAATCGAGCGAAACACCGGTTTTGGAGAAGAGAAGGAAATTCTTAAGTAATCATTTATACTTATTTTACTGTTTTTAAAACAAATTCAAGGCAACATATAATTTAATTATGCAATATTTTTATGCCCCCCTTCGAAGAAGAGGGGGTATATTGTTTTGCACATGTCGGTCGGTCGGTTGGTCCGTCCAACAGATGGTTTCCGGAATGCCCCCCTTCGAAGAAAAGGGGGTATATTGTTTTGCACATGTTGATCGGTCGGTCGGTCAGTCCGTCCACCGTATGGTTTCCGGATGATAACTCAAGAACGCTTAGGCCTAGGATCATGAAACTTCATAGGTTCATCGATCAGGACTGGCAGATGAGCCCTTATGATTTTCAGGTCACTAGGTCAAAGGTCAAGGGTCAAGGGTCAAGGTCACTCAAAACAGTAAAATGGTTTCCGGATGATAACTTAAGAATAATTAGGCCTAGGATCATGAAACTTCATAGGTACATTGATCATGACTGACAGATGACCCCTATTGATTTTCAGGCCACTAGGCCAAAGGTTAAGGTCACAGTGACTCGAAACAGTAAAATGGTTTCTGGATGATAACTCAAGAATGCTTATGCCTACGATCATGAATCTTTATAGGTACATTGATCATGACTGGCAGATGAGCCCTATTGATTTTCAGGATCATGAAACTTCATAGGAACATTGATCATGACTGGCAGATGACATCTATTGATTTTCAGGTCACTAGTTCAAAGGTCAAGGTCACAGTGACTAAAAACTGCAGGCTTCCTGAAAAGGCCAGACGGCTGGTCTTTTCCGGCAAAATTCTTTACGGTCCGGCAAAGTCTCTAATATTGCCGGTCCTTGTGACAGGCCAAACAAAATATGGCTAAATAACGAAAAGTCTATTACTTGCTGAAAGAACGATTACACCCAATTGGAATCACTCTTTTCGTGAATTTTGAGCCTTTTTGTCATTAAGAACACTAACGCTTTACTAGTTCTTAAGAGTACTCTCCCTTTGTTGTTGTTTTTCAAAAACGTCAATTTCATTGTTCCGACCTATTACCATCTATCCAATTTACAAAGGTTGTAACAAAAAACTACACATGAAAAAAATGCTTATACAAATGATCGAAATTGTTTAATTTGAAGTTGTCATCATCATATATAAGCAATGTTTCGCTTTATGTATTGTTGGAACGCATGAAATAACACGGACATTTGCTTATATCAATGTTATATCCCATAATGCCATTATTATTTTATTTTTGATTATATAAACCAGATAGTTTTGGATTGATATTGTACAGAGAATATATAAGTATATTTTGTACAAGTTGACTACATAATTACATATTATATTGAATGAATCAATTTTACAATTACAGTTTGTTACATTTGCATAAGAACACATAATGATTTGATGTTATATGTTCCAAAATCAATTACTTATAGTTGTCCAATACTTATACACAGGCTGCACATTGCAATAAATATGAGTTAAATTTTACTAAATTCTTCAGTTATAAACTCACGCTGTTCGGTCAGGTGAATTTTTGTCCGGACAGGCTTACTTTTCCATCAGCCTGTCCGTTTGACAGACACTGTTTGGGACTTTTCAGGAAGCCTGAACAGTGGTTTCCGGATGATAACTCAAGAATAATTAGGCCTAGGATCATGAAACTTCATAGGTACATTGGTCATGACTGGCAGATGGCCCCTATTGATTTTCAGGTCACAAGGTCAAGGTCACAGTGACTCGAAATAGTAAAATGGTTTCCGGATGATAACTCAAGAATGCTTAGGCCTAGGATCATGAAACTTCATAGGTACATTGATCATGACTAGCAGATGACCCCTATTGAATTTCAGGTCACTAGGTCAAAGGTCAAGGTCACAGTGACTTGAAACAGTAAAATAGTTTCCGGGTTATAACTCAAGAATACGTAGGCCTAGGATCATGAAACTTCATAGGTACATTAAAATGACTGGCAGATGATCCCTATTGATTTTCAGGTCACTAGGTCAAAGGTCAAGATCAGTGACAAAAAACTTTTTCACACAATAGCTGCATCTACAACTGACAGCCCATATGGGGGAATACATGTTTTACAAACAGCCCTTGTTCTATTTTCTACACTGGATCAGGTTAACTTATATATTTAAAGGTTAAAAAAAATAATTTGGAATGGGATTTTTTTTTTCAATTGGGAAAAAACAACCAGATTTGCATTGGGAATGGGGCCGAATTTTGTACCCGTGGCATAGGGCGGAAAAGGCCCTGCATTCAATAACAAAGGGTCATTAAGTGTTTATCCCATGCGCATGTCTTTGCAAGTTTGATAGAAAACATAGTGGGTCTGTACACATCTTTTAACGCGTCATAACATTTTTTTCTTATAATTGTTCCTATCGGCATAGCTTTCAACGGCTTTTTTTCTGATCAAAGCATCTTGTATCTGACAAAGTTTATGCTTAGTTTGTTGAAGGCATCATTCCTAGCTACGGACTTTGGGTTTCTGAGGTAGGCTTTGTGGAGGTGGTGTTTCTCATCCAATAACTGTTTAATGTCCTCTCATCAAACCAGTCTTTGTGTTTCTTGCCCCAAGGGTGTCTGTGGTTGTAGCATAAATCAGTTTTCTTAGTAATGCCCAATCCAATGCGCTTCCAGAGCATTTACAAAGGAAAGCTTGCAGCTGGCAGTCTTTAACTTGGCAATGTTCATCCCGCCTGTAACTTTTTCTCAAGATAACATAGTCAATAAGATGCCAGTGTTTTGAGCGAGGATGCATCCATGACGTTCGGTAATGGGTGTGAAGGGGCAAGAAAGTGTTTGTGATCAGAAGTTCAAGATCATTACATGTGTGGAGAAAAAGACCATTGCTGTTGCTGTGGACCACTCCATGGTGTCCAAGGACTCCTTCATTGTCAGTGCAAACTATTGCGTTTAAGTCAATTAAAAGTTGAGCTTGTCTAAATATAACATTATTTGATTATTTTGGTCACCTGTGATGTTTAATATATATATATATATATATACAAATAAAGGGTATTAAGACTTAATAAAGTTCCTTCTTGTAATTTAGGTAATTATAGGTAATTATAGATTTTTTTAATGAATGCCATTGAAGATAATGTAAGATTAACAGAAGGTGTTCTCATCCTGAACAAGTGCGCCAACGTTTTGGGGACCAGTGAAACCCCTGCATAATGCTTCAATAAATAATAACCCTGTGGCTTATTTAACATGATTTAGTGGCTGTCTGCAATGTTTCAATACATCATGACCCTTGGGCATATGTAACATTGTTTAGTGGTTGACTACTGTTTCAATAAATCATGACCCTGGGGCGTATGCAACATGGTTTAGTTGCTGTCGACTATGTTTGAATATATCATGACCCTTGGGCATATGTAACATGGTTTAGTGTCTGTCTGCTATGTTTCAATAAATCATGACCCTGGGCACAACACTTGCCACACTGGGGAGGTCGTCTGCACTTACCCAGTGAATTATACATGTTTTAACTAAATTTGTTTTGCAAAATATCATTTCCTGAGAAATCACATGGCCAAAAGTTTAATTCTTGGTTTGTGGCAATTTATTTTGATAATTTTTATTTAATTTAAGTGGTTTTTACTTGCAACATTGAGTGTTTTTATCAATACTTTGACATTATCTCCTATTTACATGTATGTATTCTTTTACATGTCTCTGATCTGGTAGTCTTGATTTGTAAATACAGCTACACTAACAGGTTGTTCACTATATATTGTAGTAATGGAAATATTAAAGCAGTTAAAGTACATTTACAGTATGTTACAGTGTTTACAAATTAAAAACAAAAGTACACTAAAAGTGGCTTTTATTCAAGAGAAATATCTGGCAATAATTCTGTCTTTTTATTTATTCATTAGCAAAACATTTGTACACTGTAACTCCAATATAAAGCGCTCCGTTATAACGCTGAATCCAATATAACGGGGAGGGTGCTTGGATCCCATTTTTTCTCCAACCTTCCATTTTATTTCTGATTCAAATCCGTATAATGCAACTTCATGTATTTTCAGACAATTCAAAGATGGCGGCAATCACAACTATGTTGATTGCTTTATTCAACCGTCCGTTGAACCGATTATAATCGCCTCGAGGTTAAACAACACCGACAGCTAATTGGTGTTAATCTGTTGTGTAATGTCAATAAAGGTGTGAAAATCTCGCGTGTCAGTGTTTATTACATGTATACCTCATCAGAGCGGTTCAGTGCGATAATTTCTATAAGTTAAGTGCAAGCGGGATAGTTATACAATTCAAGTAATTCAAATGATTGAAAAATTCTTTCTTTGATATGGTTGCAGTTTGACTATATTAAATGAGCGGCTGTGAAATATACTGCCTACTGTATAAAACAACTTTTTCTGTCATTTTATTAGCTCATCTATTTTTTGAAAAAAAATTATGAGCTATTGTCATCACCTTGGCGTCGGCGTCGGCGTCGGCGTTGGCGTTGGCGTTGGCGTCGGCGTCCGGTTAAGTTTTGCGTTTAGGTCCACTTTTCTCAGAAAGTATCAATGCTATTGCATTCAAACTTGGTACACTTACTTACTATCATGAGGGGACTGGGCAGGCAAAGTTAGATAACTCTGGCGTGCATTTTGACAGAATTATGTGCCCTTTTTATACTTAAAAAATTGAAAATTTTGGTTAAGTTTTGCGTTTAGTTCCACTTTTCTCAGTAAGTATCAATGCTATTGCATTCAAACTTGGTACACTTACTTACTATCATGAGGGGACTGGGCAGGCAAAGTTAGATAACTCTGGCATGCATTTTGACAGAATTATGTGCCCTTTTTATACTTAGAAAATTGACAATTTTGGTTAAGTTTTGTGTTTAGGTCCATTTTATTCCTTAAGCATTAAAGCTATTGCTTTCATACTTGCAACACTTACTAACTATCATAAGGGGACTGTGCAGGCAAAGTAATGTAACTCTGACTGGCATTTTGACAGAATTATGTGCCCTTTTTATACTTAGAAAATTGAAAATTTGATTAAGTTTTGTGTTTAGGTCCACTTTATTCCTACAGTATCAAAGCTATTGCTTTCATACTTGCAAGATTTATGAACTATCATAAGGGGACCGTGCAGGCAAAGTTATGTAACTTTGACTGGCATTTGGACGGAATTATGGGCCCTTTATACTTAGAAAATTGAAAATTTGGTTAAGATTTATGTTTTGGTCCACTTTACCCCTAAAGTATCATAGATATTGCTTTCATACTTGGAACACTCACAAACTATCATAAGGGTACAGTAAAAGGACAAGTTGCATAACTCTGGTTGTCATTGTTACGGAATTATGGCCCTTTTTTGACCTAGTAACTTTTAATATATGGTTAAATTTTGTGTTTCGATCCACTTTACTTCTTAAGTATCAAGGCTATTGCTTTCAAACTTCAAATACTTACATGCTATCATGAGGTTACTGTACCTGGCAACTTGAATTTTACTTTGACCTTTGAATGACCTTGACTCTCAAGGTCAAATTATTAAATTTAGCTAAAATTGCCATAAATTCTTTATTTATGATTAGATTTGATTGATACTTTGATGAAACCACTCTTACCTGACATACCACAATAGACTCCACCCAAACCATCCCCCGTGCCCTCCCCTCCCCCCCTCCCCCCTCCCCCCCTCCCCCCCCCCCCTATGTTTTTTTTTTTTTTTTTTTTTTTTTTTTTTAAGATCATCTCACAAATGACCACCACACCCTCACACTATACCCCACCCCCCCACCCCACCCCCCCCCCCAATTTTTTTTTTGATTTTTTTTTTTTTTTTTTTAAGATCATCTCACAAATTACCACCACACCCTCACACTATACCCCCACCCCCCCCCCCACCCCAACCCCCCCCCAATTTTTTTTTTTGATTTTTTTTTTTTTTTTTTTTTTAAGATCATCTCACAAATTACCACCACACCCTCACACTATACCCCCCCCCCCATTTTTTTTTTAAAATGATTATGTTTGAAATACCCTCCAACCATTGCACCGAAACCCCCCCAGTCCCATCACCCCACCAACCCCCCCCCCCCCCCCCCCCCCCCCCCCCCCCCCCCCCCCCCCCCCCTGATTTTTTTTTTTTTTTTTTTCGCTTTTTTGGAAGATAATGTAATAAATGTCCACAACCCCACACTATACACCCCTCTTCACTCCACTCCTCCCTCCTTTGTGATTGAAAATGAGAGTCCCTTCACCTTTAAAAAGAAAATAGATGAGCGGTCTGCACCCGCAAGGCGGTGCTCTTGTTATCATTCTAGTATTATGTCATTTAATCTCTTTGAGTTAGTGTATAAGAAATTAAATAATGCAGACGATTTATTTACATGCGAACGCAGTGTACCGGCAATTGTTAACAGAGTTTCACTTTCATTTTCGCGCGGTATCAGAAAGTCCCCGGGAAACACGTTTTTTGCATGCGTATGACGCAATATAACAATTTTTTGTAAGTGAGTTGTATTGCATTCAATCTTAATTTAAAGTTGCTCGTCCAATGAAAGCTCTGCCCCATAATGCACTGAACTTTTAACACTTCTGACAATGGCATATATGCGTACGGTTGTGTTTACGAATTTCTTAAACATATATCGTCATTAATGTTCAAGATAATTATTTTTAAGTGATGTTGCAATTTTATTGGATTATCGGATAAATGTGCACATAAGAAAAGCGGTATGTATACTGTTATCGATACAATTCGGTTTATATGCATGTATTTGCGTCAACACAGCATGGCAACATGTCACATGACCTATATTATAGGCTTTTCTATACCTGTTTTGTTTATAGCGCCCTGCAGTAAATGAGCTCAAAACCTATAACGCGGATCCGTTATAACGCTGTTTCGCGGCTTGGACCCCATTGACCGCGCTATATTGGAGTTACAGTGTAATATGAAAAGTTATAAAACAAAGTAAAAAAATGATTTAAAAAATCTGTCACACATAATAACATAAACTAGCCCTTCCCCTGCAATTCCACCATTTATGGTAACCCAAGAAAGAACACTAATAATTTGGGTTAAAATAAACTAATAAAGTATGAATACTTTTGGAAAATTACCTTGTTTCAGTACTCTAGAGAAATATCTGTATGCTATTTTAGAAATGCTTTTGTCTGTGGTTAACATTCTTATTTTCATGTAGAACTTTAACATGTCTTTATAAACCTTTGTACTTCACCACCTTAAAACTGTGTATTTATCTGTTCTGAAACAATCAACTCCTTTTTGTCATTACTCACTTATTATTCCCCAAAAATGGCGGAAGGATATAGAATAAGCTTGTGCCTCAGTCTGTGAGTCTGTCCGTCCGTCAATAACTTTTCAGGGCTAAATCTCAGAAACTAAACAAGATATCAACATGAAACTTCATGTGTGCATAGATATCAATGAGAAGGTGTATTATGCACAAGAACCATTACCCCACATTATCTTAAATAAGAGTTATTTCCCTTTTTTATGGTGTATTTTATCAGGGCTTTATCACACATACAATAGTCCAACATGAAACTTCATGTGTGTATATACATTGTACAGGGCCCTCGTTTTGCACTTTTTACCGCCGAATATCAGCAGCTTCCCCCATGAAAAAAAGTATACTTTTTTCCCCTTTTTCAGCTAAAAATTCCCTCTCCAAATGTTTATACCTATGTTGCCAGCTGGTATAATGCTACTTACCTTTGATTTAATGTATATTTATATGAATCACAATAAAATATAGCAATTTGAGGTGTTGAATGGTTGGTGAAAAGATCTTCTAAAATTCCCCTTTTCGCCCAAAATGACGCGAAATTCCCCCTCATGAGGAATGTGGGTGGCTTCCCCTGGCGGCAAGAGAGGACCCTGATATATATAAATCAGGAGAAATGCCTTGTACAAGAACCATAGCCCTCCACTTTTTGAACAAAAGTTATAATGCCCTTAAGTTTGTTCTTTTTGTTTCATGCAAATGTTCATGGTTATATATCACATACCATTCAAGATTCCAACATGAATTTTCATGGGTGTATAGATATCAATAAGGAGAAATGCCTTGTACAATAACCATAATCCTTCACTGTCTTAAACAAGAGTTATTGCCCATTGTTATTTATGTATGATGTAATTGTTCAGGACTATATGTCAGATATGGTACAATATTTTTGCATGAAACTTCATGGGTGTGTAGATATCAATGAGAAGTGCTATGCATAAGAACCATAACCCTACACTTTCTTAAATAAGAGTTATTGACCCTTGCTTTTTTTTTAATGATGCAACTTTTCAGGTCAATACATCCGATACGATACAGATTTCGACATGAAAGTTCATCGATGTATAAATCAATAAGGAGAATTGTTTTGCACGAGAACCATAACCTTACACTTTCTCAAATAAGAGTTATGACCCCTTGTTGTTGTTGTACATGTATCAAGTAACATGTCAAGGCTTTATATCAGATATGCTACAATATTTCAACATGAAACTCATGGATTTATTTATATAAATTAGGAAAATTAAACTGCTTATAAACAATAACGTTACACTTAATTATTTTGTTAAGGATTATACTGTATATCAAGAAATTAGCACCCATCCATAAACAAACTTTATTTAGCGGGGATATCAATTTAACAAATTTACTTGTTATGTATGTCCTTGATCGGTGTACATTGTAACAAGGCCATTCAAGATTGAGTTTACTATTTTTAAGAAAATAAAAAAACTTAACATGAATAAATCATTGTTAACGCAATCATTTAATGTCAGTAGCAGTAAATGGTTTTTATGGCCCCCCATAGGGTGGACATATAGCAGTTGAACTGTCCGTCAATCAGTCCGTCAGTCAGTTGGTCCGTCCGAAAAACTTAAACATTGCCCATAACTTTTGCAATATTGAAGATAGCAGCTTGATATTTGGCATGCATGTGTATCTCATGGAGCTGCACATTTTGAGTGGTGACAGGTCAAGGTCATTATTTAAGGTCAAAGGTCAAATATATGGCTTCTAAGCGGTGCGGGCATTGAGTTTCTGACAAACACATCTTAAATTTTTGAAGTTTGATTATAAAATTAAGAAATGTAGTTGCATAAGATAATGTATAAATTGTGGCCAACTCAATAGCTTTAAAAGAATTTTGCAAAAAAGAAATGCCCATAGAGTGTATTAATTTAACTTAGGTCTGTTGGAATGTGAAAGCAATTTTTAAAAGCTGAATAACAGATCTATTTGCATGTTTCTCTTGACTATACTAATGACACAAAATTGACATTGCTTATTTGATCATTTGAATTGATAACACACTTGAATAATTATAGTGGAAATATCATACCTCTATGGTCAAATTATAACTTTAAAAAATTCTTCAGTACCCATGCTTCAATAGCTCCTACAATCAGATTACCCTACCCGTGAATACCTGACAATTGTAATATATTTATTAGATATAATCGCTCTGCAAATCTCTTTGTGTGAGTGTAGTGTCAGGCAATTTGAATAAGATTTTTAATAGATTGAATTGCTTTCATACCTGCCAAATCAATTTAGGCCTTAGACTATATAGTTTTAATGGCTGTAATATGAGAACCATACTTAAAATTGTCTATACAAAAATCACTGGTGATCATCAATTAAAAAGACTTTTGCAAATGTTACAGTTACAACCCCAGGTTTCAAAACTGACCATGATCAAGTGACAAATAAGCGATATAGATGTACATATTTGACTAAGATTACAACTCATCTTTACAGGCCAAGTCAGAGTAGTTATATATGGCATGCAACATCATTTAGTGGTCATCTACCAAGTTTGTTAAAATAATTATCTTGGATGAAAATTGGCCATGCTTGTTGATGTGGGAACTTAAATATTTTTAAAATTAATTGCATAGCTTAACAACTTAAAAAACACACACAAACTACACAGCTTTGATACATGTATGTGGTATGTTTGTCCTCTATAGAGATTGTATGAAACAGTTGACCCTATTATACAGGTAAGTGATCAAGAGCATTCTTGGTTCTCTTGTCTCAACCATTTAATCAATAGAACATTGTTTTCAATGATAAATTTCAGCTTGAAAAGAGGAATACACGATATTAATGATTATAAATGCAGTGCTTAAATAGTGCCTATATTTAGAGGAAAGTCTATCCTTATGCTGCTTTAAGTTACTGTAATCCTCAGGGCCGATCACAGGATTTTTTTACTGGGGGGCCCATTTATTAACCCGGGAGGGTTTGGGAGGGGTCCCCCCTCCCTTTATATATTACAGGTGTTGGGCGCGTGGCCAAGTCACTTTAACACTATCAATTTGTCATAAAACAACATTTTTTATCATATTGACCAAAAAAACATAAAAAAATTCTGATATGTAATATATATGAACGTTCATATATAACATATCCGAAAAAAAATAAAAAATTTTTTGGTCAATATGATAAAAAATGTTGTTTTATGACAAATTGATTATGTTAAAGTGACTTGGCCACGCACCCAACACCTGTGATTTAAATACTTTTTTTTAATTTGGCACTTTAAAAGGTGAATTTAAATGCTTATAAAAACCGTATTTTGTGATATGAATTAATGGAATATAACACGTAAATCAGCACATTTCGGAAGTCTTAAGCTTTAAACATTGGGGTGATTTCACAACAATATTAAAAGCTTTAGATTTCAGAAACTTACAGGTTAAAACTGACGATTATCCACATCAACTCTCGTATTGCTTCCACCATTTTTTTCACAAATCAATAACTTCACAGGGTTTTTTTAATCTGATTTTTTGCGAAAGACCTTGCCATTTTTTAGGAAAAAAATTGTGCGAAACGCCTAATTTTTGGGGGAAATAATGAAAGTCTTAAATAATCAATTTAACAATATTTTTCTACACTAGATCAGGTTAACTTATATAATGAGATCGATTTGTTGTTTCAATTTTCATTTCTTAACCAATGATCCATTAATAGGTTGATATTATTCAATTCTCGGTACCCAATTATATATTAAATACTGAATTCTGCCAAATTCTTATCTGTTGCTCGGCAAATTTATGAATCTGTTTTTCTTTTAAACAAACATGTTAACTATCTTCTCGTAGTCTTTTTCAGTGATTTCCTGTCAAAAATTATAAATACTCAGTTTTAATACCTTTGTCAGTGTTTTTGTTCCGGTTGAAATTCAGGGCCCTATTCTCAATGCAAAAAGTATATATTGGGACCTAAAAATTCCCAATAAAAGGTTTCCAAAAAAAAAACAATTAAACTTTTAGAAGGGAAAAATACGTCTAAGGCCTTCTCAAAGAAGGAAAAAAACCTGCGTCAGCAATTATCAGACCATAGTCTACGACCTCCTGTAGCAGTTGCTTCCATTCGCTGCACTTATCAAAATACATGTTACATCAACCATCGATAGATGAAGCATTCATGATCACAATGGGGGACTGATCGGGGATGTGTGTACACGGCGATAAGAAAACATTGCCTAGAGGCTTATCTCAATTGGCGAGCTTTAATCCCCTTGTTTATCAGGGACAATAAAACATAGCTGCTCTTTTGTTTTGAGGGAAAGTGTTCTGTGAGCCCTTGCACGAGAGAAAAAATTGCAGTGGGCCGATTATTTAAAAAAAAAATGTAGTTATACAGCCAGCTGGGGGGGGGGGGCCTGGGCCCCTGGGCTTATGGCCTGGATACGGGCCTGATCCTTTCAGTTGACACAAACATGGATATAACATTATAGGAAAGAAAATACACGTTCTATGGCCCAACAAGTTTTAATAGTGTTTGAAAACAAGTCAATACACATGACAAGATTTTAATAGCTTAGCAAATTAGATTGTCCTCTCCTGCATATTCCTTTTATGAAAAAAGAAATGTTCAAATTACTGTAAAATTTGGTATACAAGGTTTTGCATTTAGTTCACAGTAGAAACTGTAGTTAAAGTATTTTCAATAAGTAATTTGCCTATTGTCTTCGTAATCCACTCCAATAAGAATTTGACCCTTATCAACATATTAATATTCCTTTATGAACGATTTTCAAGGCATTTTTGTGAAATTGTATATTTTACAAAATAAATCTTGAATTGCTTCTTATTGAAATTCATATCATAAAATGTTTAAAATCAATCCTGTTAATTGCCTAAAATATTGTCGCTTTGAGGAATGGCTTTGCACATGACCGTCAGTTGGTCTGTCTAAAACCACGCAAATTGGTATGACATTATTTTGTGAGAACAAAAATGCACCTATTAATTTTGAGGGTTACAGGTCAAAGGTCAAGGTCACAAGAGTTTGTCACAGTATATTTGTTTCTACATATCTTGAGAATTCTTTGACCCATTATCGTTACCATGCAAAGGTATACATGTATATTGGTTTTTGAGAGAAAGAACAGTGGATACTTATTGATCTAGGGGTAATGAGGTCAGTTATACACGGTACAGCTCCGGGCTTGTAACAGGAAATCATCCTGGCACCGTAATCTGAAACCTTTTGAACTACAAAAATGTGAGTTTGTGATGTTTTAATTAGAGGTGTCGTGCGAAATGTGTCTTTGAACAGAAGCGACCAGCAAAGCTGCATTCCAGCGAGGCATCTGCCTTACTGTCTACAGATCCGTTAAGTATTGCCAGCCCATATTGTTCTATAGTCATTCTAACCCAAGCTCTGATGCAACCATAACAGTTGTCAGATACTGGCATTGGTATGTGAACTTGGCACTGGTAAACTGTTCAATGGTAAACCAGCTCATCCCAGGAAAGTGCGAGTGTAGGTCTTAACACTGAACATGACTGAACTATTATTGCACAAAATCAACAAACCAAAAAGAGTGTGCTCCCAATTTTATAAGAGTTTTTTTTAATTTTCGTTGGTAGGTCCTTCGGTTGATCCGTAGACTGTCTAGAAGCGAGCATTACATGTACGTTAACACATATATTTGACGGTTGATCTACAGGTTGTTCTTTATCTGCGCGTGCAATATCTGAACCGGAAACCGGAACTGGAAATTTTCAAAGTAAATAACCAGCGTCTGCTGATTGTTCATAATGATACAATATATAAAAATGATCAAATTTACGGCTTTTAATATTCCAAAATTCTTCTCTGTATTTATTGTGACTATATTTCGAACAACGCATCAGCATTCTTCGTGTAAAACAGTTGTCTTCATCCTGGGAGTTCCCCGTTCGATGACGTCAATTTAGCACTGTAGTTCCGATGTTTATGATTTTCGGGCATTTGATTGGTTGAAATGTTAGAAAATTGAAAAGAAACGGCTACAAACGACTACATTGTATACTCTATTCTAAACAACAACTTCGTGAAATGTTAAAATTTAATTAAAATATTATCTTTATTTAAGCTTTTTGTAAGTTAAATCTTGTCAGACTGTGACAATAAACTAGGACAAATTTATTCTGTTTAAATGCCATCGATACAAATGCCTGCATTTTATGCAGTGTGTGGTATTTCAAAGAGATATGACAGAATACTATGTAAGTATCATTGAGTACTGGAATATGTCAGATGCGTTAAAGGAAGGATAACACGGCGAGGCATGCCATGAGCAACACATCATTAGCATCATAAAGTGACTAAGAAATAAACAAAATGATCAAACACAATTGTAATTTAACGAAGCACACAATTGGGATATTAAAATATCTATTGCAACTGAAACTGTTTTGTAGGATAAGTTGATGATACAATTACAGCTTTAACAAGAGTTTATAAAAAACTTAATATAGTATAAAAGTCACGCTTACCTTAATGACATTGTTAATCCACTCCTAGATTAGGACTTATTTGAAGATTGCTACTCAACATTTTGCCCATTCACATCAACAAAATGTATATTCTAAGATTTAAGAGAATTGGGTTCACCCCATGCAGCTACAATAATGAATGTGTGTAGTAATTGACTGCTTTAAGATTTTTATTAAATGGTAGTTATTGTCTGTACCATATTTTAAATTACTTAATCAGTGGAATAATAAAAGTAAAAAACCCACAACATTTGGACATATTTATGAAAAGCTTTCAAGTATGTTGATTGTTTAACAAAATATTAAGGTCACAACTTTCTCAGTAGCTCAGGCTCAATGACTTATCCGAAACTTATAATGAATGCATCAAACACATTTATTGTCAATGTTATTCATTCATGTGTTTAAAACAGAAGGTGTATCACTCAGGCTTTTGCTATGTCAGTATGCAATATTCACACTAGTCAATTAGCGCAATTGCATTTAAATGGCCAAGTATTACTTGTCAGTTTTAAATGCTGTTTGAGGAAAAGTATCTAATATATTGTATTAAAATATGTTTATGTAACAAGCTTCTGTATTATCATTATAATTATATTATCATAACATGGCATGTATTAGAGCAATTAAAAATGTGGTGTGTTAAACAATCTGGTTTAAAGTGTTTATCTACAAAGCTTGTTTTTTGCAGTTTAAAGTAATCAATACACTCAGTACCCAATAGTCAGGTGACAGTATACATGGTTACACTGTTTACTCCTATAATACAATCGCCATTTGACGGTTAACTTGGTTGCTGTTCAGTTCAGTTCAAAATTTCATATTACTTGCCTGTGTTAAATAATAATTGTGTGTGCTTTCTGGGATATTTATTGTAACATATACTTGGACATAAATATTTCAATTGATTTTAGATTGTATAATCTTGTTTGTTGAAAGTGAATTATCAAAATGGCGACATCTGCATTTTCTAGAAATTTTGATTTGGTTAAATATTATTGTTGTACAATCTGCGAGAAAGAACGGTCTGTAGAAATAGATGCAGAATTTTACTGTAAAAAATGTCGCAAGTATTACTGCAAACCGTGTATTCAATCTCATAGACAGCATGGTTGGTGGTTTAATAAAAAATCTCCTTATGGAAAGGATAAAATAATGAAGTGGCCACGTTCTAAGAAGATGGAGAATTATCTCATAACATGTGACATACACAAGGATGAAAAAATAACAATATTGTGCAATAGCCATAGTGAGCTGTGCTGCTCCAGTTGTGTTGAGCTTAATCACAGGTACCTGATAACGAATAATTATGTTGTTTATTAGTATTATAAATACTGGAATTGTATGATGAAATTACCAGCGTCCATAGTCAGTCATTGAGATTATTGTTAGCAGTTGCTTTACTTTTATTTCCTAATCATTACATGCATGCTATTTGTTGGTCAGCTTTTAATTTACTTACTGTTTAAAAAAGATGTTTATTATATAATGCCATTTTTAAATGCAATTTAATAATCACTTTACAGATGTAAATCAAATTTTCATTAACTTAATTTCAAGAAAACATAAGTCATTGTCCCATTCTAATGTTATCCTTAACTATAAATGAACAAAATCAGTCAAATAATATCGACTTTGATTATAACATTTTTCCAGATAGAACAAACTTACATAAGTTACTTAATGACCTGTCCGATGATTTGGCTTTCAGGCTACATCTTATATTAAACAATAAACCTTTATATCAGTTTATATTTATTTATATTTTATGTTCTCCAACCAGTTGGGAGCTCGGTTTATCACTTTATTGATAATCAATATAATTTTTGATTTCGAGTTTTGTTGGAATAGCATAAAATTGTGTGTAAATCAAAATGCTCTGCTAATTATATCTGTCATACTCCATGCTTGTCTGCCCATTCTTTTGTCTGTATGACTGGTAACTAGTTTCTGGGTTAGATTTCAGAAAATAATGATAAGAATTGACAAAACAGTTGAAACTTTTTTAAAGGGTTGACAAGTTAAGCTATTATCAAACAGTTAAAATATACCATAAAGAGACATGCACACAGATAAAAAATCTGCTTTGATTAAATTTCATTGAGCTTTTTGTCAATTGGTTAACAATAAGTGAGACAATATTATATGACAGTGTTCGTGTTTGCACAAAATTTCATGAACAAGTGAACCTAAGTTAATCAAATGATCTAATGATTCTTTTGGATGTTATAATTACTTTGTAAAAAGTAGATATCTGAAACATGTAAGCCTATATCATGTACTTTTTATGCCCCGGTAGAGTGTCATATAGCAGTTGAACTGTCCGTCAGTCAGTATGTCAGTATGTTTGTATGTCAGTCTGTCCGTCCGAAAAAAAGATTAACGTTGTCATGTACTTTTGCATTATTGAAGACAGAAACTTGATATTATGCGTGCATGTGTATCTCATTAAGCTGCACATTTTGAGTGGTGGAAGTTCAAGGTCAAGGTCATCCTTCAAGGTCCAAGGTCAAACAAAATTTTTTTTTTCAAAGCAGCGTTCTCATGAAGCTGCACATTTTGGGTAGTGGCAGTTCAAGGTCAAGGTCATCCTTCAAGGTCAAAGGTATTTTATTGTATTTCTAAGCGGCGCAATAGGGGGCATTGTGTCTCTGATGAATATATCTCTTGTTTTAGTCAGGTATACAAGAGTTGTGAGTATTTTGTGAGGTTGTTCTGGTCTGTTGATCTGTCAGTGAGTAAATAAATGTTGACTAAATTGTCTCAGAAACCACAGGGTCCTAGATTGTTAGTTATTTTGCATGTAATTCTTAAAGTGGTTTTCTACTCAGTTTGTTTCAAATCATGTTGATGGGGACAAACTTGCCACTCCAAGTGATCAGATGTATAAAAACCTTTATTGTTTATTTCAATAAACCTTAAAAAATCTTCTCAAAAACTGATATTTTGTGTGTAACAAAGTATGGTACTCCTCTTCAAAGTTTGCTCAAATCATGTGTCTGGGGTCAAAACTAACCAAGCCTATGTGTCAAATGATTTAATTAGACTGATGTAGTAAATAACCTTAAAAATTGTATTCTAAGAAACCACAAGGGTCTGGGGTTTAATGTTTGGTGTTTAACATCATTATGTGGTCCTCTACATAGTTTGATCAAATCATGACGCTGGGGCAGTCTTCGAATAAGCCTACAAGCCCGAAGCCCAAGTCGATTCTTGGGCCAGTTGGTCGATCCTAAATGCTTATAAAATAGCCCGACAGGTCGATTAAATATTTGAGCGTTATATCAATAACCTGATTTATACCCGTTTTTAAGATGCACGATTAAATTCGCTATTTAAATGCCTAAAATGACGTTATACTTTTAAAGAATTGCATGAACACATGCGGCCGCCATTTTTTTTAACTGTTGTGTAAACATCCGGCTATGTTGCTATTTAAAGTAATGATGATGCCCAATCGAGATGAGATTATTCAAACTGACCATGCGTAGATCACGTTTCGGGATGTTAATGCATTGGTCACTTCGTAATGTTTTAAAATAATGACTAATCTAGAAGCGTATTTAATTTTAGAAGTGTTTTTCGAAAATGTATTTATAATTCATGAAAAATGAAGGAAGTAATTTTTCAAAAAAAATAAAAGAGTCTGTAAGGGATATTGTACGCATTGGTTTACAAACAAATTGATCCTTAATACAGATAGATTTCCATATGTTTTACTCAATTATTCTTGCGTATTAGGAGACGTTTTTTTCAACTAATTATTAATAATTGTAGAACTTTCGTTTATTCTGTAATCTCTTTCTGCTACGTGACCTACTTTGCTACTTAAAATCTGCTTACGAATATACAATACTTTTCACGGTTGACACATGCTTATCAAAACATCGGGAGTAAATTGAAGAAGCAGACATTGTCATTTGGTAGATTGGGCAATTAACACAAACGGTGGCCTTTTTGTTTTGAAGCCACATGCCGACAATTCGGAAATTTACCGGCGATTGTCCTAGTAATAATACAATAATAATCAATTTGCTTTAAATAAAACCAAACACCGGTCAAACTGATTAATGGAATCATTGAATGAGAACATGTGTAATAATAAAGTTAAAATAAACAGCATAATCATCTGGTGCATTTTGTATAAAATGCATTTCAACAGGAAACAGAATATCCTTTATTACTGTAATCACATGCATCTGTTTTTACTAATGGAAGTAGATTTTCTGATTGTTAATAACTATTTTGGTGTTCCTGGCCAAAAAAGTCATAAAATTTATATTGACCTCTTCGGGCTATCAAACATGTCTTCGGGCTATTCAAAATTCCATCTGATTAGCCCGAAGGTCTATTTTGCCAAAAAAATTAGCGTGAAGATTGACGCTGGGGTCAAAATTCCCCTTACTCTAGGTGTTATTTGTTTTTGTCCCTTACCGGTATTACCGGTGGGGACTTATGGTTTGCGCTCTGTGTGTCCGTGAGTCTAGCTGTGAGTCCGTCAGTCTGTCACACTTTTCTGTCTGTCTGTCTGTCTGTCTGTCTGTCTGTCTGTCTGTCTGTCTGTCTGTCTGTCTGTCTGTCTGTCTGTCTGTCTGTCTGTCTTCATTCATTCATTCATTCATCATTCATTCATTCATTCATTGTATGTGTGTGTCCCAAAACTTTAATCTTGGTTAAAGTTTCATTTCTTGCGCATTATTGAAGATAGCAACTTCATATTTGGCATGCATGTGTATCTCACAAAGCTGCACATTTTGAGTGGTGAAAAGTCAAGGTCATCTTTCAAGGTCAAAGGTCAAATATCATTTATTTTTCTTACCTTAAACTTTAACCTTCGTTAAAGTTTGGTCATAACTTTTTTAATATTGAAGATAGCAAGTTGATATTTGGCATGCATGTGTATCTCATGGAGCTACACGTTTTGAGTGGTAAAAGGTCAAGGTCATCCTCGAAGGTCAAATGTCAAATTTATGGCTTCAACGCGATGCAATAGGGGGCATTGTTTTTCTGAAAAACACATCTCTTGTTTCATGTTTCATCACCCCAACCAATAAACAAGAGCAGACAACTGTATCAAGCATTTTGTAAGAATTATGGCCCTTTTTTTACTTAGAATATGCATATTTTTGATAAATCTATGTTAAAGTTTACGTACCGCCTCAAATATTTTCAATGTCCCTTGACATATTGCTTTCACATTTTGCAAACTTCTTTACCAACATGACCCCAACCTATAAACAAGAGCAGACAACTGTATCAAGCATTTTGTAAGAATTATGGCCCTTTTTGTCTTAGTAACTGAATATTTTGTTAAATTTTGTGTTTAGATCAACTTGACTTATAAAGTATCAAAGCTATTGCTTTCAAACTTCAAATATTTTCTTACCATCATGAGGGTACTGTACCTGCCAAGTTCAATTTCACCTTGACCTTTGAATGACCATGACTCTCAAGGTCAATAGTAAATTTTAGTTAAATTGCCATAACTTCTTTATTTATGATAAACTTGTATTAATACTTTGACAAAACAACACTTACCTGAATACCACAATGGATTCCACCCAAATAATACCCCACGCCCCAACCCAGAATCCCTGCCCCCCACCCCCAACCCCCCCCCCAAAAAAAGAATTCTTTATTTTCGAAAGATCATCTAATAAATTACCACACCCCACATTATACCCCCTCTAAAATACAAATATTTATTGTCCCCTACTGGTTTCACCGGAGGGGACTTATGGTTTGCGCTCTGTGTGTCTGGCTGTGAGTCTGTCTGTGCGTCTGTCTGTGAGTCTGTCACGCTTTTCTGAATCCTGCAAAAACTTTAAAAGTTCTTAATATTTTTTCATGAAACTTGCAACATGGATAGATGGAAATATGGACATTATGCACGTCATTTCATTTTGTTCCTAAGTCAAAAATTGTGGTTGCTATGGCAACCAAATGAAATAACATTCTGAAAATGGTGGAATTTCTGACAATGGTGGAGCCAGTAGGGGACTAGATTGCTTGACAATTGCCTTGTTTACTTTATTTTTGAAGGACCGTCCAAACTTTCCACCCAAGCTATTACTATCAAATTTGAAATAAAATCTTATTACTTTGTTTTATGTCTTTACAAATGTTCAATACATTGCGGAATATATTACTTTGATCTTATTGAATTATTTGAACAATTACCCCATGATGGCTTACGTTATACTGTCAAGCACTCGAATAGTCGAGCGCGCTGTCCTCTGACAGCACTTGTTTAGGTTATTTTACATTAACTTTTTCATTTCTACACCGATTCACTTCTAATTGATACTGAACTTCTTTTATGGCAATACATGCAGCGTTGGGATACCCGTCGGCCTCTGCCGTGCCATTTTTAGTTGTATTTGTAAAGTGTCTGGAATACTTGTTGAGTAACGTGTGACATAAAAGTTGCACTGTTGGAAGGACAGACAGGCATGTGCAAGTATAAGCTCTCCCTCCATATTAAGCCTCAAAATATCATGCTTTCATTTAGTTTCCATTTCCATAGTTCTTGTTATTATGCCCCCCTTCGAAGAAGAGGGGGTATATTGCTTTGCTCATGTCGGTCAATCGGTCGGTAGGTCGGTCGGTCCGTCCACCAGGTGGTTGTCGTATGATAACTCGAGAACGCATACGCCTAGGATCATGAAACTTCATAGGTAGATTGATCATGACTCGCAGATGACCCCTATTGATTTTGAGGTCACTAGGTCAAAGGTCAAGGTCACGGTGACCCGAAATAGTAAAATGGTTTTCGGATGATAACTCAAGAACGCATACGCTTAGGATCATGAAACTTCATGGGTAGATTGATCATGACTTGCAGATGACCCCTATTGATTTTGAGGTCACTAGGTCAAAGGTCAAGGTCACGGTGACCCGAAATAGTAAAATGGTTTCCGGATGATAACTCAAGAATGCATACGCCTAGGATCATGAAACTTCATGGGTAGATTGATCATGACTTGCAGATGACCCCTATCAATTTTGAGGTCACTAGGTCAAAGGTCAAGGTCACGGTGACCCGAAATAGTAAAATGGTTTCCGGATGATAACTCAAGAACACATACGCCTAGGATCATGAAACTTCATTGGTAGATTGATCATGACTCGCAGATGACCCCTATGAATTTTGAGGTCACTAGGTCAAAGGTCAAGGTCACGGTGACCCGAAATAGTAAAATGGTTTCCGGATGATAACTCAAGAACGCTTTTGCCTAGGATCATGACACTTCATAGGGACATTGATCGTGACTCGCAGATGACCCCTATTGATTTTCAGGTCACTAGGTCAAAGGTTAAGGTCACAGTGACAAAAATCGTGCTCACACAATGGCTGCCACTACAATGGACAGCCCATATGGGGGGCATGCATGTTTTACAAACAGCCCTTGTTTAAATGTGTAGATTTGTTTAAAGCATTACATAATATCACTGACTATTCCTTGGTATGTACATGTATTGATTGTTTATTTCAGCCAGTGCAGTAAAGTGACTCCAATTAATGAGCTGACTGACATGCAGCCCACAGACCTACAGGGACTGTCAGTGGAGCTGGAAACTGTTCTGGGAGAAATCAAAAGCCTTCAGATCAGTCAGGAGCTCAGTGTTCAGGCATTGCTAAGAACATATAAGGAACATGGGGCAGTCATGATAGAACAAATGCGTGGCAATTTAAATTTTAATATAGATGATATAGATGAGTGTGGTAATAGTTATGTGAGTACATCGGGCGGACATGAGCAATATTTAAAAGAAGAGATGTGTAGGAGTGTTCTTTTTATCTTGAATGAATTTGATAATATTACTGTGAAGGAACTAAACGAGATGAGAGATGAAGTTATAAGCATAAAAGGGTCAATTACAAGTTCTATTCATAAATGCACCAGTCTTCACAATGACTTGTCACATTTCCATGAATTTGTTCAGAAAATTGGAGATAATAAGGAGCTCTGCCTTATAGCCAGCATAAAATGTAAGCATATAATACAGCAGGCATTAACTCTGCTAGGAAAGTCAGGCAAGGCGTTTAATGTCCAGAGTAATACTAAGCACAATGTGAGAATACCAAGTGATTCATATAATTGTATTATCTCAGGCATATGTGTTCTGACTGATGGGCAGGTACTGGTTGTAGACTGGAAAAATCAGAATGTCAAGCTGCTGAACCAGCAGTACCAGGTGGTGAGTCACTGGGATGTGAATGCTCGGCCAGTTGACATTTGTTTGATCACACCCAGTGAGGTTGCAGTGGCTGTGAATGACCATGATAGCAAGATACATGAGGTCCAGTTTATCACTGTCAACCAGGGAAAGCTTGTTTCTGGCAGGAAGTTTCAGTTACAACATGAATGTACATGTATTACCCATCACCAAGGAGACCTTTTTGTCACCTCTGGTCAAGAACTGTACAAATACTCACTGAATGGCAAACTGATCTACAGACTCTACCAATATAGATCAGCTGATTGGACAGGTAAGAATCATGGTGAATCCATCCTGATAACATGTGTATTATGTACAGGGATTTGTCTAGCCATTGTGGACAAAGGAGTCTAGTCAAATTGTGTTATTTTAAAGCGGGTATATACGATTTTGTCAAATATTTATGAATTTATATAAAATGTGTAAAAAACTAATTATATATATATTTCAATATAAATTAAAATAAAAGCTAAGAAGAACATGTGTCGAAAAATGCGAAATAAGCCAGATATTTAATTCTCAAATTGAAAACGGCTGTACAGCCGAATTCGCCAGCATGTATATCATACATGTACAATGTGAATCTAAACTTAGTTTAACGGTTTATTTTAATTTCTGCAACGATATCTATTCATACGACACACGAACACTAACTCCAATCCTAATACAAAGACGAATGCTTCGGTTATTGTAGGAAAATATGTTCGTCACAATCGGCTCGGGCCGCTAATTTGTCTTTGCTGCATTTTATGAAATTCGGCTTTAATGTATAATTTTTCTTGTCTATTTTGTGTAATTGTAACATATTTTATCAATATATTACAAATAAACACATATAAAAAATCGTATATACCCGCTTTAAATCCATACAATGACAAATTTGGGAATTTTTATTGACTAAATGAACCGAGTTGGAATTTATTTTTTTAATCAACAAATATTGACCCATTAGGCCTTTATCTTGTTATTTTGAAAAAAAAATCATATAAATTATAGTTATATACTTTGTGAGATGATAATAAAATAAAATTCAGATGTAATAGCAGAAAACCCACTGATGTTTTATAAACTATTTGTTCTATAATTCATATGTGCCCTTTGAATGCTACAGTACATTGTAGCCAAAACAAGATTCAGAAATATTGATTTATAAATATGAGTAATGAAGTATTTTGACTGTCACTACATGGCATGTCTATAAATAGAAACTGAGTTCCTGGGAAAGAGACACTTTCTGACCCTGTCTTAATTTTGTGGTTGTTAAATGATTGTACATGAACACTATGTTTACCTGTTGATTGAACTGTGCAATTGTTTCAATATGTGTAATTGTTTTCATCTGTGTAATTGTTTTACTTCAATTCATATCTTACTCAACAGTCGCATTTCAACATGTCAAACGTTAACTAAATAGCTCTGCTACTGAAGTTTATTGTCATGTTTTACTATTGAATCATTGAAATGTATGCATATATTTTAGATGTGTAAAGGCCTCTTTATAGCAACATATGCGTACTACAATATCACTGCAGTATGTTTAATAAGATTATTTAACATTTACAGTAATTCAATATCTTGATGTTACTCTGTTTTGCAGTATACAGGTGTGCTGTGAGTCCCACAGGAGACAGGCTGTACATCACCAACTACCAGCAGGACAAGCTTCTCACCCTGGCCAGGGATGGCACACTCCTGGCTACATACTCAGACCCAGCACTAGAGGGCCCACATGGTCTACATGTGACCCCTGCAGGCCAGGTGCTGGTCTGTGGATGGCCCCACACTGTACTACAGGTGGGCTGGGAGGGAGAGAGTAAGCTGGCTAATCTTGCTACTGAGGAGGATGGAGTGTGGTACCCAGTGTCAGTCTGCTACAGCAGCACAACATCCTCCATCATTGTGGGACAGAGGTGGAACGACAACATCCTGGTGTTCAGAGTGGAATAGTGTGTACATGTATGTATTAGTTGTTGTAATTAGTGATTAGTATTTCAAGGACAATGTGTTGTTCAGCATACGAACATAGTAGTGTGTGATGTTACAATACAACATTAGTGTGTAGTTAAAGATACAAATAATTTATGTACACATATTCTTAGCTGATTACACATTGTGAGGGGTTTTGTTTGAACATTAGATTTTTTGCATATTATGTTGTTTGCATAACATTTTTGTCATTATGGTCCTAAATTTTAGTTCTTGTAAACTTTGCATGTAAAAACAAAGCACTTCAAATGAAAATTTAATATTTGTACATAGATGCACATGTACATAGCAATGGGGCTATTTTTAGACTTTCATTTCTATAAATACCATGCCATGTAAGAAATGTAAATGGATGAATACTTTTATTTATAAAATATCAAATTGTTTAAGTAATCTTTCGAGTAGTATATATTGATACTTTTCGCAATATTTACAGAAAGGTTACACTTTTTATGCACCCTTTCGAAGAAGAGGGGGTTTATTGTTGTGCACATATGTCCGTACGTCCGTCCGTCCACCAGATGGTTTCCGGATGATAACTCAAGAAGGCTTAGGTCTAGGATCATGAAACTTCATAGGTACATTGATCATGACTTGCAGATGGCCCCTATTGATTTTCAGGTCACTTTGTCAAAGGTCAAGGTCACGGTGACTCAACTTAGAAAAATGGTTTCCGAATGATAACTCAAGAACGCCTATGCCTAGGATCATGAATTTTCATAGGTACATTAATTATGACTTGCAGATGACCCCTATTGATTTTCAGGTCACTAGGTTAAAGGTTACAGTGCCAAAAAATGTATTCACATGATGGCTGCCACTGCAACTGACAGCCCATATGGGGGCATGCATGTTTTACAAACAGACCTTGTCAAATGTGAGATTTATTAATGTGTCGACTCGTATTTTATGCTGTTGAACATATGTTATTGATTTTCATTACATTTATATAAATATGTGTGAGTCCTAAATATAAATACAATAAATACATCAATCTATTCTGCTTCTCCAGTGGCTGCTGAGTCAGGGCAACAATGATGAGGATGTGGTGGACAAGAATGACCTGAGTACGCAGAAGGTAAAAAAGACGTTTTAATTGTCAGGCCTTTTCTTGGCCACTTTGGGAAAAAAATGCAATTTTGGGATTTTGACATTTTTTGTTCCAAAAGTCCATTGATTTCAGCAAAACTAATATAATATAACTCTTTCTAATACTTCAAATTATAAAAATAAAATCATAGTATGATAGTAATATACTTTTCTAGATAATTGAGATATATTAATCATAAGGCACTTATTAAAAAAAGAAAAACGCTATTCGTATGGGTCCGTTTCACTTACCCATAAATATACAAGGAAAAGGCATGCTTTTTTATTTCCTATGTATTAAGAATGCAAAACAGATGAGGTGGAAAAGAACAGTATGAATTTACATAAGGTAAACTATCCTCTTTAATTGTTTGTAAACTGTAAACCATTTATATTTGTCTGCATGAAATTGTCTGCATGAAATTGTCTGCATGGTTGAAAAGACTTTCGTGGATACAGTAGTTTATGCGTGGATTGCTCAGTTTGGACAAATAAATGAGGAATTTGTTGCAGTGTGTTTGTGTTAAATTTGTGGATCTGTAAAACCTTACAATCAATACACAATAATGTCCCAATAATAATAATGATTTGACTGTGTACCTCCGTATTAAGAATAATAAAGATGAATTGGACAATACTGATATGATTTCACAAAAGGTTAAATGACTTATTTTACTTGAGGATCCATAACGCAAACCCTTCTTCAGATCGGGGCTTTCCAAACCTGAGTAACAGAGAATTTCAAAATGGGATTCAAAGTAAGCACCGTTCTGTGAAAAGGGGGCTTAATGCATTCAAATTAATTCAGGGACAATATTTTCCGCTTTTGAGGAATTATTGTTTAAAGGAAATTTCTTCTAAACAAAAATCAAATCTAGGCGGAAATTGTCGTCTCAGGTTAGCCTGTGAGGACAGCACAGGCTTATATGGGACGACACTATATGCACATGCATTAAGCCCAATTTTCCCAGAACAAGGCTCGAGTTCTTAAGTCAAAATTTATTTGAAAAAAATGCAATAATGCATGTACAATAAAAAATGTATAAAGAGAACCTATTCATGTATTAGGACTTGTTCACAGATTAGTAGAATGGCAAATTTTTACTAATTATAATATCCAGCAATAAATATTTAGATTGTATTAAAACTAAGGAATACACCTGACTAAGAAACGATATATATATATATATATATATATATATATATATATATATATATATATATATATATATATATATATATATATATATATATATAAATTAAAAATAAATAAAATAAAGCATTACAAACACTTTTTGCAGAAAATGTTATATATGAATTATACAATCGCTTTTATTTGTGGGACATTAATAAATGTTGATATCATGGGTTTACTGATACACAAATTAAAATCACAAACATAACAAAAAATCAAGTACAAATTCCTTTGTTTTACAAAATAAAAAATCCACAAATTTACATAAAGACGTTTGTAACTAATTTATATTTTCAAACTTTTGTTTTCGACTTATTTTTTCACAACATGAGGGAGCCAAGGCCCCTTCACAAGGATGAGAATAAACAAGCCCTGTGATTTGATTTGTGTTTGTGGGTGTTATTTACTATTTTTTACTGAAATTTTTTATTTTCCCTGAATTTATCAAACACAGTAAATGCTCGTATTTACTTGGAAAAAAATCATGCTTTTGTATTGGTTACTGTGAAAATGTGGAACTTTAGGCGTCTTCAAATACGGACAAACTAGTTTAGCCAGCTGGAAGTCGTTCAGGGCAGGTGGCTTGTAACAGAATTTTACTCCCAGGTGAATGTGGACAGCCATGTATTTCCTTCTTTATAAAGTACACGTTCAAGGCATTTGCTTATACGCTTGCAGGCTAATTGGCACTGACACTGCAAATTAGCAAAAACGCATATAAAATAATAATTCGCTGGGTTTGTGCAACCCATTATTTCCAAATTAAAAAAAAAATCTATGAATTTTGCAAATGTCATTAATAATCACAGTAATTACAGTAATTATTCCTAATTGATGTCATAAGGGGACTTAAGCCAATTTGACCCAAAACATTCGCTGGCGTTTTACTTACGTACTGCATATAGTTCAAAAGGCTGACTATGCCAACATATTTCATATTGGTTTCCTCCACATTACAGCAACTGCTCAGCACAGAAGATGACTGTCTGACGAAGGCTCAGCCGTATCACAGTCCAGTAATGTGGGGGGATGATGCGGTCGTTCCATGTCGCACCATGAAAGACATTTTAGCTGACACTTGCAAGGAAGGGAATTGAAGATCTGCAACAGCAGTGAGTTGTTTACCTTAAGTTACTGTTTAATCAATTTAGCTGACATTAACAAGGGAGAGAACTTTTGATTTGCACCAACAATGAGTTGTTGCCCTTGTTGCTATTAAGTTTATGAAGCTAACACTAACAAGGGATATAACTGTAGATCTGCACACAGCGTTTTTTTTCACCTGTTTGGGAACAGGTCCTGTCCACTAGAAATTGGGAATTTTTGAGTCGCGAAATCCTTCAATTTGGGAATTTTCGCGTCGAAAAATCCATCAAATTGGGAAATATCAAAAATCATACCAATACATCAACTGGAATCTATTTTATGTAGTAAATAATGCTTTTATACACTATCAATGGCATTCTGGGATAGGGTAGATCATAAGTCTGTATAACAAATACCAGTTTATTTAAAAAAAAAAAAAGAACTGGTTTTCCAGATATCGGGAATTACCGTCTGACTCCATATGCCCACTTAATGAAGATAATGCATAACAAATCTTACGTCATGTTTCCCGATGTTGCTTGAAATTGAACATGCTTCAACGGCATCTGCTGATAGTTGCATGTTCTAACGTGAACAAACACATTCAAAT
This sequence comes from Dreissena polymorpha, assembly GCF_020536995.1. Lineage (NCBI taxonomy): Eukaryota > Metazoa > Mollusca > Bivalvia > Myida > Dreissenidae > Dreissena > Dreissena polymorpha. The sequence continues at coordinate 100,120,571 of NC_068360.1, read as the reverse complement.
AATTAAGTCACTGAAGTTGAGTGACTGAACATAGCAGATGTGTTTATATTTATAAGGGTTGGCTGCAGCAACTTTTCACCGAAATTTGTTACAACGTTCACCACAGCGAAACAGGAAGCCATTTGTTCTGGTCGTCTCGATCGAATTTAAGAGCGTCTGCAGTTATCGATTAAAAAGGTTAAGAAACACTATATTTGGCATTTGTATTAAGCGTCAAATTTGGGATTTTCGAATCGATACGAGGCCGTTTTTATATAAACTATTTGGGATAAGACCGTTTTCTAAATTGGGAAGGGTCCGTCGGCGATTTTGGGACCAGGTCCGGTCCCGATTGGGAACAGGGCCGTTTACCGGACCTGTTCAAAGAAGGAAAAAAAACGTTGGCACAAGCAGTGAGTTGTTGCCCTTTAGTTGCCTTCTAATTTTGTCTACCACTGTTTGTTGATTTACTTTTAAATGTTTGTCTATTGAAAAATGTATCTCAAATAAAACACCTTTGGGCATTTTAAAAGCTAAGTGATTAATTGAATAAGTACCATTAGAAAACATTACATTTTCCATTATGTTTGTGTTGTTATGCAGGACAGAACTGGCAAACAAAGATAAATGAGCCGTGCTGTGGGAAAATGGGGCTTAATGCATGTACTCTAATTGTTATTCCATATTAGTCTGCGCAGTGCGCAGGCTAATAGGGAAAACACCTTCCTCTACAAAGGTATTTTTCGTTGAAAGGAATTGTCCTTTTAATAAAAATCCAGTCTAGTCGTAAATTGTCCTACCTGATTAGCGTATGTGGACTTGACGTGCTTATCTGAGACGACAATAATGAATATTAATGAGCTGCATATTGGTTTACGAAATAACATCTCTTCAAGTTGAGAAAAAAAACGTTATTATAAATTTGCAGTTTAATATAACATTGACCAACACTTTTAATGTTTTAATACGAAATGGTTTGATTGAATAAATTGTCATGCTTTTTTGGGCAAGGAACCAATGAAATGCCTGATTAAAAATTGATGAGAATGGAATGTATCTGTTGAAAACCTTCACATCCTATCCAATAAAGAGGCATAGTTTGTTATAGAGTGTTTGATGAACTTTTCTGTTAATGTTTCATATTGCCCATGGTGCTGTTGATTTCAGGTGAGCATGAGCATTGTTATCAAGTTGACATCGCAATGGCACCAGTCGGACCCCCAGGAACCTCAGTCCAGGACAACCCTTCCCCTCCCATGACCCATAGCTCCACCCCTTTGACCTCCTGCCTCAAAGCTTCGTTGAACAATACCATTCTGCTGGAATGTCTGAGCATGTTGAGTTTTCACAAGCTGTTCTCAACAACAGGACAACCCTTCCCCTCCCATGACGCATAGCTCCACCCATTTGACCTCCTGCCTCAAAGCCTCGTTGAACAATACCATTCTGCTGAAATGTCTGAGCATGTTGAGTTTTCACAAGCTGTTCACAACAACTGCCGCGTCCGTGCTGATCGATAAGCACTCGAGCCTGAGTAGTTTGGATAACTTGTTACATGCTTTGTGGGACTAACAGAGCAACAGCGAATAATGTGAGAAAATCAAGAAACAGGTAAAGAGTTAAAATTGGAAGCATAAGCTATCCACGGGGGCTACTTTTGATTTCAATAGTAGAAGCATAATGGACCATCCTGATTTGTCCTCTAATGCGTCCAAAATGTTCAAAACAAACATGCTTTTTACGCAGTTGCTGACAAAAAAACTTTGTTATGAACACTCATAGCATGATGAATACATCGGGTGTGGTTCAGGCGCAAATACTGCCCATCATCGTTAACAAGGTGCTTAAGGTGCATCCATCAGGGTTGTTACAAGTACTTCACACTCTGAGACAAAACGGCCTTGCATTGAATAGACACTAGATGAGGCGTTGAAAAATGACAGCAGTTTTGTTGTGTGGTCAAGTATGACCTTTGACTCTCAACCCGACATTAGGTAGAACTCAAACTCGGCCCTCAGCAATATCAGCGAGGCTAGCAGTTTTGTTGTTTGGTCCAGTAAGCCCTTTGACTCTCAACCCGACATTAGGTAGAACTCAAACTCAATCCTCAGCAATATCAGCGAGGCCAGCGTGTCATCTCGCCTTCTTCAGCCTCAGGTGAGACCTTACAGTTTTATTTATTTAGAAAATTAGGGCTGATAATTCAGTCCCATTTCTAATCTCAAAATGTCTATATTTAAACATAATTACTGGTTAAAATTCCCAATTGACATTTTGCCATAAAAAAGGACACTTTTCACAGAGCTAGCCCCTAGTTCTAGCACATGTCTAAGAAGAATTACTGGCTGAATTTTCTTATTTCACTAAGTTATAACTATTTTGAAGTTATAGATGTTATAAAAATTGTTTATGTTGTTTATTTCACAAAAACTGTGAAACCATTTATTTTCGTCAGCTCGAAATTGTGTGTTGAAGAAAAATGACTATTTCATCAGCACTTCAATTTATAAATTTATGATAAAACAAAATTAACAAAATTGTGTCAGTAAATACCCGGTTTGTTTGTAGTACATTTCCGCGATAAATTGCTGTGGGAAAAATGGGAAAACCCTTGAGAGTAACTTGCAGGATGTAGACCATGTTTAGCACATGTAAATTAACTAGTCTTTTATTATCAGGTTATTATGTCATCCACTATAGTAGTGGGGGACATATTGTTTTTGCTCTGTCTGTTGGTCTGTTGGTCTGTCTGTTTGCGCCAACTTTAACATTTTGCAATAACTTTTGCTATTTTGAAGATAGCAACTTCATATTTGGCATGCATGTGTATCTCATGAAGCTGCACATTTTGAGTGGTGAAAGGTCAAGGTCAAGGTCATCCTTCAAGGTCAGAGGTCAAATATATGTTGCCCAAATCGCTTATTTTATGAATACTTTTGCAATATTGAATATAGCAACTTGATATTTGGCATGCATGTGTATCTCATGGAGCTGCACATTTTGAGTGGAAAAAGGTCAAGGTCATCCTTCACAAGGTCAAGGTCATCCTTCAAAGTCAAACGTCATATAGGGGGGCATTGTGTTTCACAAACGCAGCTTCTTTTTTTTTTGTTATTGGTCACTGTAGTTACTGGCCCTTCCTTACTGTATGCCATTAACAAGTTCATTGTTATGAATTAAGCTGATTAGTGGGACTGAATAACTGTTTTCATACCATTTTCCTAATATTAATATATATTAACTGTTAACATACCATTTTTCTAATATTAATATATATCCTAAAATTGAATATAATTTATGGCAATTTATTACAGAATGTTTAAGTACATGTATATCAGACAATAATGTCAATGAATTAAACAAATTTGAATTGAATGGTACACAAACATTAGATAATAGTAAATGTAGGTAAACGCAAACAATCAAACACACATTAATACGTGTTTTATTTCTTTATAATTAAAATTCAGAATGTAAATCAGTCAGTTGTTGATCATAAAGTGTTATTGTCTTTGATCCAGATCCCCCATTTGCCTGCAATACCCCTGAAACACACAACACGGATCATACAGTTGTAAACAATTAGCGCTAATCATTACTATTGTACCTTAGTGAAGTCAATGTTTTCAATACAGCTTTTGGATTGTAATTGGATTTGATTATTATTTAAATAAGAGCCCAGATGTTTGCGAGAAACAATGGCGCTATATTGCTTTTATATCCTATTGCACACAATTTCAACACTAGAAGTGAAACTTTAAATCAAAGGTGTGTCCTACAAAAAGATGCCATATAATGTAGATACACTGTATAACTGCATGTAGTATCTATTCAATATCACTTACATTGCATAGTTTCAATCAGAATAGGCAGTAATGACTATTAAAAGTATAAAAGTCCCCTGTAGCAAGATAGAATGTGGTACACTGAATTCACCTTAAACATCCATCTATTTTTGCATTTGTGTCTAATCCATACACAAAACGTGTGTGATCAAGAACTCATACACTTACAGTATTCAACTCGTAAATTTATGTTTCTTAAGATATGCTATACAGTTGTATAGTCTCACATTTAAAGTTGAAAAAAGTTTCACATTTAACGTTGTATAGTCTCACATTTAAAGTTGTATAGTTTTACCTTTAAAAGTGTACAGTTCTAACATTATAAGTTGTTTAGTCACACATATAAAGTTGTATAGTCTCACATTAAAATTTGTAATGTGTCACCTTTAAATCTGTACAGTCTCACATTAAAAGTTGTTTAGTCTCAAATGTAAAGTCGTATATGTTCACTTTTAAAAGTTACAGTCTCACATTTTAAGTTGTTTTGTCTCACATGTTAAGTTTTCCTTTTCAGCAACCATTATTAGCCAACAAGACAAACATTGTTGAGGTAAATGTCTATGGCAATCCGCACCCCCTTCTTGCACAAATACTATAACTCGCTCAAGAAATTCAGCACGGGGACATTTTGCTTCAGTCTAGCATGCCACCTATGATCATCTTCTCCCATGTTGGATACATCAACACTTTGAACAGCAGAGCCTTGGTGAGTCCGACTTCCGACCCAGCAGCGATGTTGCTTAGCAACAATTCCATGCTGGGTATGGAAAACTTGTTCCAGACGAGTTGCTCGAGTAGAAACGATCTGCTACAGCAGATAGAGCAGGCGTTGAGTGACTTTCTGTAAATATGACTGACCTTGATATGTTGATCTCGAATAATGTGAACCTGATGCCTGTGATGCAGTCTGTGATTGACGCCATTTAGCAGCAGCTGTTACCTGACATGCCCGGGCTTGGGGTGGCGACTACGGCACCTGGACTTGCACCATCTCTGTCTGTATCCCATTAACGGCAGCTGCAGCATTAACAACAACAGGTAGTATTTCCACCTCATTCTGGGAAAACAGGGCTTAATGCATGTGGATAGTGTTGTCCCAGAAAAGCATGTGAAGTGTGCTCAGGCAAATCAGAAACAACACTTTGTGAATTAACCTTTAAACTAAAAATCACATAAAAGCAGAAAATGTCAGAAAATGTCACAACTTATTAGATGTACAGACTGCGCAGGCTAATCTGGGACATAGTTTAGGCTTATTAAGCCCAGTTATAGTTTAGGCTTATTAAGCCCAGTTATAGTTTAGGCTTATAAAGCCCAGTTATAGTTTAGGCTTATTAAGCCCAGTTATAGTTTAGGCTCATTAAGCCCAGTTATAGTTTAGGCTTATTAAGCCCAGTTATAGTTTAGGCTCATTAAGCCCAGTTATAGTTTAGGCTCATTAAGCCCAGTTATAGTTTAGGCTTATTAAGCCCAGTTATAGTTTAGGCTTATTAAGCCCAGTCATAGGTTAGGCTTATTAAGCCCAGTTATAGTTTAGGCTTATTAAGCCCAGTTATAGTTTAGGCTTATTAAGCCCAGTTATAGTTTAGGCTCATTAAGCCCAGTTATAGTTTAGGATTATTAAGCCCAGTTATAGTTTAGGCTTATTAAGCCCAGTTATAGTTTAGGCTTATTAAGCCCAGTTATAGTTTAGGCTTATTAAGCCCAGTTATAGTTTAGGCTTATTAAGCCCAGTTATAGTTTAGGCTTATTAAGCCCAGTTATAGTTTAGGCTTAGTAAGCCCAGTTATAGTTTAGGCTCATTAAGACCAGTTATAGTTTAGGCTGAGTAAGCCCAGTTATAGTTTAGGCTGAGTAAGCCCAGTTATAGTTTAGGCTGAGTAAGCCCAGTTATAGTTTAGGCTTAGTAAGCACAGTTATAGTTTAGGCTGAGTAAGCCCAGTTATAGTTTAGGCTGAGTAAGCCCAGTTATAGTTTAGGCTGAGTAAGCCCAGTTATAGTTTAGGCTTAGTAAGCCCAGTTATAGTTTAGGCTCATTAAGACCAGTTATAGTTTAGGCTGAGTAAGCCCAGTTATAGTTTAGGCTTATTAAGCCCAGTTATAGTTTAGGCTGAGTAAGCCCAGTTATAGTTTAGGCTGAGTAAGCCCAGTTATAGTTTAGGCTGAGTAAGCCCAGTTATAGTTTAGGCTTAGTAAGCCCAGTTATAGTTTAGGCTGAGTAAGCCCAGTTATAGTTTAGGCTTATTAAGCCCAGTTATAGTTTAGGCTGAGTAAGCCCAGTTATAGTTTAGGCTTATTAAGACCAGTTATAGTTTAGGCTGAGTAAGCCCAGTTATAGTTTAGGCTGAGTAAGCCCAGTTATAGTTAAGGCTCATTAAGCCCAGTTATAGTTTAGGATTATTAAGACCAGTTATAGTTTAGGCTGAGTAAGCCCAGTTATAGTTTAGGCTTATTAAGCCCAGTTATAGTTTAGGCTGAGTAAGCCCAGTTATAGTTTAGGCTTAGTAAGCACAGTTATAGTTAAGGCTCATTAAGCCCAGTTATAGTTTAGGATTATTAAGCCCAGTTATAGTTTAGGCTTAGTAAGTCCCATTTTTAAAGAGTTAAGAGTTTCACATTTATTTCATGTAACATTAGTTCGACTTTTTCCTGACCTTTTTAGAGGAAGGTACCTGTGACTAATTGGGAATTTTGTGTTTTAGATTTGTCAAACTGAGTGAATACATACATTTAACAGTTGATTTAATATAAGTTTAAATTATAAAGGGTCAAGACATATTTCCATCCATTTTGGGCTGAAATTCAGCCCTAAACCAAATGTTTAACTATTTTTCACAAACTTGTAACACAAAATTCCCTTGCATAACTACCACCAAAATAATTTTGTAATGCTGTCACTTAAGTGATAATGATCTGATCTATTAAGTTACAGATAGAGCAGTTGTTGAGTGACTTGTCTATTAACGTCATTTACCGTAATGATCTTGAATAATTTGAACATAACGCCAAGAGCAGTTGTTAAAAGCCAATAGACACTCAAAATCATAGAATATTTCATTCAATATTTCTAAACGTAAAGTAAACACATATAAAATCAGTGTACCTTAAAGCAATAGCCAAAATTTCAACGCTAGATGTGGTCTGGTAACATAGATTTAATAAGATACACAATGGTTTTTGTGGGACAAAATTTCAACACAGGTTCATGTGCCATGTTAGTTTTCGTGTGTCGCATAAATAGAAATCATTGTGGGAAATCAAAATGGAATATATTGTGTAAAAAAAAATAAGCATTTTATATCTCGTGTATTTTATGTAACTAACATTGTCTCTATTCAGCAGCAACTATTGTTGGACATTGCCGGGTTTGGGGTGGCAACGTCAATGTCGGGACGCTCCAACTCTGTCTATGGCTTGGTTGCAGCAGCACCAGCAGTGGCAACAACAATAATAAATGCAAGTAGTCATTGTGTCAGAGTCTGGGAAAATAGTCCTTAATGCATGTGAGTAAAGTGTCTTCCCAGATTAGCTTTAAATTGTTTTCTGCGAAGATGACACTTCGTTTAAACAAAAAATCCATAAATGCGGAAAGCATTGTCCTTGTTTATCCTCTGCGGACTCATCTTGGATGACACTTCATGCACATGCACATAAAGGCATGTATTCCCAGAACAAGGCTCATATAGTTCTATAAACCTCCTTCTGATCTTTGTTGGGAAAAGCTATGAAAAGGGTGTTTTTAAATTTACATCAAAACAGTTTAAATCATAAAAGGTGAGGGCAATTTTGTTTTATGTTTTTGGGCAGAAAAGCAGCAAATTAAAGAGCGTTACCTTGGACATTATGTCTGTTACTTCTCATATGAATGTGTGCCTGTTGGTATGTTCATTATTACCCAGTTAGAAATGAAAGAGGGGGTATATTGGAATCACCTTGGCCATATGTCTCTCATTCAGTCTGTCTGTTCGTAAACACAAGCTTATCCTCAGGCATTCTTCTACAAATAAATCCATGTAAATACAGACCGATTAGATGATTTTCAATTAAGAACCATTTAAATTGTTTACAACTAAGGAAAGTTCAGATTTTTAATTTTAATTATTGAACATTTAGATACATTTTGGTGATTTCAAAAATAATGAAGCCTAAATAAAACATGCATTTATTTTCTAACCATTAAGCATGTTTGACTTATTTTGCTTTCTTACAGAAGCGTTTCCATGTGGTTAACTTAAATGTGAAAATTCTTCTCCGTAACTTGCTTCATTACCAAAATATCTTAAAAGATATTCTTAAAATCGTCCCAAGTGTACTGGTTTTGAGTGACATTTTAAGTAAAAGGCAATTTTCAAATCTATACATAAATAAAATTTTAAGAAATATTAGGTATTTCCATCATTTAATAAATAGGAAAATGTATATACTTTAAGAAACATAGAACATTGCGTCTTGCTTAGGTTGACATCTCTTGTAGCATGTGTTCAAACAATGATGTTCTTGGCAATTTTGTGCCACAATTTTCACCTCTCTTCACATATTAAGAGGTGGCATCATAAAGTGCTTCAACATTTATAGGCAAATAGTGTCCTTTTAACATGTCACATGCTTATTCTACACATGTGTACATGTATTTATACAATTATTTGTCATGTAACTTGTGAACAGCGGAATACTAAATATGGTCAGAATTTGTCCCAAGTGTAAACTTTGTAAGAAAATTCTTCTGAAATTTTCATAAGATAGAATTTTCAAGGTTTTACATCATTTCTTCAAACCATTAATGCTTATCACAAGATGTACTGAAAATTTGATGCCAAAACCTTGTGAACTTTTTTTGCAAGACAAATATTGTGTTGTCCCAAGTGTACGAATTTTTTATCATGTTTGATGGACAGGTGTCATCTTTAAAAAATACACAAAGGTACTAATTTTCTGGAAAGAAGTACACAGAAGGGTGTAATCTCCAAGAGAAAAGGTGGTTGTTTTACTCTGGAGGCGAAATACTCTTATTATATGGGTATGTCTACATATTTTGTGTTCAGAAGGAAAATATAAGCGTATTAACCTTTATGTGTAGGAAGTATATTTGACTTTACCATAAGATTATAACACAAATACATTTCCGTCAATTTTAAACAAAATCTTTCTCCAATAATCTTTAATGTTAGCCTGAAGTTGGTTATTAAATCCAATAAAGTTTTAAAATGTCAATTTACACACACTAGTTATTGAAAGCTATACCTGTATCTTTCGTCCGTGTACTACGGACTTCATCAGCAGGATGAATGTCTACTGTTGGGAAATGTTAACACCGCTAATTGTCGGGGTGAGCGATGTTAACGTATGGTTCCAGGTGTGCAAGGTTGGTTTAAATTGGATCATCATGAAAGTTGTTGATAATGTTTGTGGTCAAAATATCTCGAACCAGTTTAGTAACAAGCCAGAATGCATGTAGCACTTCCAAAATATGACTTTTTTAACTAAAAACAAATGACCAAAATAAACTTTTCTGCCATTGCACTCACGATCAATTTAACCCAGTCTTTTAAACAAGTGTATTTTGTTGGCTTTCTTGTTTTGAATGAACAACACGGTAAGCCGTCTGAAATCTTGCCCCTTGTCAGTGCAAAATGCCATCAGAATGTATGCAATAAGGCGTCATTATCTCAACATTTCATACACTAAACTTTGTAGTGCTGTGTATTGTTTTTGTCCTGTGTCTTAATTTTAGTGAAGTACCTTTTAGTGATGCTAAGAATGATTTCCTACAGATGCAACTTGAGTTATACTGTGTTTATATTTAATTGTACAGGACATCTTGCCAATGAACATGGTGCCCTTTCCGGAATGAACAGTGCCACTGCGACTAACGTGACCCTTCAGAGAAATAGAATTTTAGGACCAATATCACCCCAGTATCAATCAGGGCTCCAACAACAGCCGCCCCCAGTCCAAGCCTTGTGAGCCTTTGGGAAGGGGTCAAGATGCCCACAAGGTCTCAACTCTGTTTGTCCCGAGGCTTCTTCCAGCAGCAGTGGAACAACATGGCATCCCAGGTTAGCTGTGGATGCATGTTTCGGGCACGATGCCGGTTTAATCCAATGATTTTGACCACAGAAGCCTACTGTTGCTCTTTCATTACTATTTGTATAGAGGACTTAGTTATCGCAAACAATTTAGGGGTTTAGAATAAATGTTAAATAAATAATAAATAATAAATACATCATGGTTCTCTGGTAATAAAAGTTCAAAGGGGTACAATCAGTCGCTGTCAAATACTTCGTCTGTTGGTCTGCATACATTTTGTGTTATAAGTTTGTTGAACAAACTTTGTCCACTCCTCTTAAGCAATTGCATTTTACCTTCATCGGTGTCATCCCCTTGAAGAATACAGCTAACATGGTTATATTCCCAACTTAAGAACACAACAAGAAACCTTAACCAAGTCCATCATATTAAAATAAAATAGCTCTTATAGCATTTTCAAAATTATCGAGGAAAAGATTTACAATGCTGTATTATTTTGCCATTTTGAAAGTTGATTATCCATTTAAGAACAAACATTATTTTTAATGCTTGTTAAATTTTAACACCCATTCATCACGGTGCTTATTTCACTTGTTTAAACATTATGAATACATTTTTTGAAACTTGTCATTTCATCAAACTGTGATAAAGTCCCTAAAACAACTCTGAAAAGTCATATTTCGTGGAGTTCAATTGATTTTTATCTCTATCTTCCTTTCACAGCAGGGGATATCACACTATAACAACGGTCACCTATAATTGTCTGGTGGCGTTCAGCTTCAGACGTTGCAAAATCAGCTTTATTCGTTCAGCGAGCCCACAGTATCCAAACAACAAAGCCACCCGCACAGGAACAACAACAACATCACGCGGATCAGCCATCTCAAATGTATGGACAGCAGTTTATTGAAACGTTTGCTCAGTATGGAAAACGATTATATATGCTGTGTTCTGCAAAAAGTGGGCTTATGCTTGAGCATAAACTGTTGTCCCAGAGACTTTCTTTTAACGAAAACTACCATTCCAAAGGAAAGTGTCCTCCCTGATTACCCTAGGTTAGACTGCACAATTTAGGCAAACACTTTAAGCACATGCTTAAAGCTCACTTTTCCCAAAACAAGCCTTATATTTATATACCACGTGCATGTTGCAAATTTCCATGAATCATTCCTTGTGATATCAAAGTTTGCATATTACATTTTGTATAATCATACGTTTGTATGGATCATGTTAGGTAAGTTTTGTTTACATATATGTTTCCATATGAGCCAGGCGTTGGGAAAACCAGGCTTCATATATGTGCACTCCACACAGGCTAATTAGGGAAGACAATTTTTGGTTCATGTATGTGCAGTCCACACAGACTAATCAGGGAAGACAATTTCTGCTTCATGTATGTGCAGTCCACACAGACTAATCAGGGGAGACAATTTCTGCTTCATGTATGTGCAGTCAACATAGGCTAATCAGGGAAAACAATTTCTGCTTCATGTATGTGCAGTCCACACAGGCTAATCAGGGAAGACAATTTCTGCTTCATGTATGTGCACTCCACACAGGCTAATTAGGGAAGACAATTTCTGCTTCATGTATGTGCACTCCACACTGGCTAATCAGGGAAAACAATGTCTGCTTCATGTATGTGCACTCCACTCAGGCTAATCAGGGAAGACAATTTCTGCTTCATATATGTGCACTCCACACAGGCTAATCAGGGAAGACAATTTCTGCTTCATGTATGTGCACTCCACACAGGCTAATCAGGGGAGACAATTTCTGCTTCATGTATGTGCAGTCAACACAGGCTAATCAGGGAAAACAATGTCTGCTTCATGTATGTGCACTCCACACACGCTAATCAGGGGAGACAATTTCTGCTTCATGTATGTGAAGTCCACACAGGCTAATCAGGGAAAACAATGTCTGCTTCATGTATGTGCACTCCACACAGGCTAATCAGGGAAGACAATTTCTGCTTCATGTATGTGCACTCCACACAGGCTAATCAGGGAAGACAATTTCTGCTTCATGTATGTGCACTCCGCACAGACTTATCAGGGAAGACAATTTCTGCTTCATGTATGTGCACTCCACACAGGCTAATCAGGGAAGACAATTTCTGCTTCATGTATGTGCAGTTCACACAGGTTAATCAGGGAAGGCAATTTCTCCTTCATGTATGTGCAGTTCACACAAGTTAGTCAGGGAAGACAATTTCTTCTTCATGTATGTGCAGTCCACACAGGCTATACAGGGGAGACAATTTCTGCTTCATGTATGTGCAGTCAACACAGGCTAATCAGGGAAAACAATGTCTGCTTCATGTATGTGCACTCCACACAGGCTAATCAGGGAAGACAATTTCTACTTCATGTATGTGCAGTCCACACAGACTAATTAGGGAAGACAATTTCTGCTTCATGTATGTGCACTCCACATAGGCTAATTAGGAAGACGATTTCTGCTTCATATATGTGCACTCCACATAGGCTAATTAGGGAAGACAATTTCTGCTTCGTTGTCTGAATAAGTGTCAAAATCGTTTCTGATCAATAACTCGTCAACCAATTGACCGATTGGCTTGATCCTTCCTATGCCGATTGGACTTGGGCAGTAGATGACCCCTTCACATTGGGGTCACTATGTCAAAGGTCAAGGTCACTGTCACAATAAGTGTAAACATCAGTTCCAATCAATTACTTGTCAACAATTGACTGATTCACATGTGCATTGGCCTTGGGCAGTAGATAACCCCTATTGAAATGTGCACATTTTATCATCCTATGTGAAAGTGACATAATGTATGCCCCTTGTTATACCCAACCACACCCAGAGTGATCTAGAATTGGCTTTGTCTGTATGTCATTTTGTCACACACTGTTTAGGGCTATATCTAAGAAAATATATAAGATTTTACATTTAACTTTATGGTTGTATAGATGAAGAGAAGTAACTTGCACAAGAACCATAACCCAACATTGTCTTATGTAAGAGTTATTGCCTTTTGTTGTTTTTATATGATGTAACTATTCATGGCTATATCTCAGATACGATACAAGATTTCGACATGAAACTTCATGGTTTCAAAGATATCAATGAGTAAATATGCTTGCACAAGAACCATAACCTTTCACTTTTGTAAATAAGAGTTATTGCAGAAAAATATAAGGCAAAACAATTACTATTTAATAAATAAATACATTGAACCACATTATTAATGAAATAATAAATCCTAAATGGAATTCAGAGCTAAATGATGCTTACCTGATCATGGATTTCAACCAATTAAGTAGAATCCTGCTTTTTGATTCAACCATGTGGCAATGTTGTCACTTTTTCCCTGTACTCATTATCTGCCTTGCATCAGATCGCTGCAAATGTTACCGGAAAGTTAAATAATTTCTTTTATATTAGTACAAATTATGTTAAATTGCATAATTGTGTAAAAATGTATACTTGCCCTTGTCTGGTCATAGGTTTTTAATGACTAGGAGTTAAATGTTTATAATTCATTTCAGGTCCAATATCTGAAACACAACAACTTTCCAGCTGAGAGGCCCATTATGGAGATACCAAAACACCAAGATACCAAGCCGCGGCTTGCTACCATGCTCCGTGTCCACCCCACCCAAACTTAGACCCCTCTGTCTTCAACCATGCCACATAACCATAGGGGAGTTAACCAGGACTTGAACCAAAACAGGGACTTTAACTGTGAGACAGTTTGGAAGGTCCTGAAACAATACTTCTCGTTCAGAACTGCTCAGGAGGGACGGTACTCTCTGTCAGATTTTCTGGGGGCGTCCTTGTCTTCAATTCAGTCCCCGGTGTCCACTCTGGTTCCATGGGAATGTACTCGAATCTCCAGTAGAGCTACCAAAACCAACAAAGCAACTACCCGCAGCCAAAGCTAGTTTACCCTTAAACATTTAGCACGGCAGGGAAATGCAAAAGGCCAAACCATGCCTCAGCCAAATGGCAGCAGCATAAACGCTTATCCGGGGCAGTCCGGTTTGTCGCAAAGTGAGCCCAAAATGTTTGGCACCCCAGTTACATCACGAGGTTATGTAAAAAATTCAGAGTGTTTAAGAACAAACCCTGAACCCACCTTTCGGAGCAGGAAATCTTAGCGAGGAACAATTATGGTGGATATCAAACCTGCCCAGACAAAAAAAAAAACTCAGGCACACCAACAGTTTTCAACGCCGCAACCTTAAGCAGAAGAAAAGAAATGCTGACTAGAAGTTTGTTGAGGATGGACACGGAGGAAAATGGATAGAATTAAGCTATAAGACAAGTTAGGATGGTGAAATAAATCATGTCATACCTGTATCAGCTAGAGTTGAAACCTTTTATAGTGGATGTTGTCGCTCCTAGGGAGTGTACAGAAGAAACGCAGGATGGTGCTTTTTGTAGTTCAATGAAGGGTTAGAGGTTCATGAACGTGTATCAAGCCAAACCTCTGTTTGTATAATGCCAAGAGCCTGTCTAAGACTAATCGGGGACGATACTTTTGCCCAGACTAGATTTCTCGGTTGGAAAAGACTACATTTAAACAAAATTTCCTTTAAAGCAGAGAGTTTTGTCACTGATAAGGACTGCATTTGCTACCCGGCACTTTACTTTACTCACATGAATTAAGCACGGTTTTCCCAGTGACAGGCTCGTCCAATATTGAACATTTAACATTTACATTTGAATCATTCATGCAAAGTGGCTGCTTGATCAAGCTAGCACAAAATCTTAATATTATTCATTGAGACCTTGACATATTACTGCCCGCCAGTACAAAGATGGATTGAATAGACAATAACCGGTTCAGGGCATTTGGATTGTACTACAGTAACATGTTGTAAAGTTTTTAGGTGATAACAATTGACTTAGTATCCACTATTAAATAATTGTTGCAGACATTGATCTACACTCATCAAAGTATTTTTGTTTTGTTGTAATATAAAATGTAACAATATTAAAATGGACGAGATGCAAATACGATAAGTATTATATAATAGCTAATGTGCAATGTATTGTTTACAGTAAAGTTGGCAGACAATAGTGTTGAAATGTCTCAAATTGCAGACTTTAAATGTAACAATATTAAATAGTGATTATAGGCAGTTAATGTGTTCTCCAGATGTCAGAGGAATATTCTGTTACGTTTGGAAGATAGGATACAGTCATAAGAAAGTGTATTCATTTCATGCATAGTAATTGTTTTATGTTTCGATGTTACGTGAAGTTGATATTATACTTGTGTTCAATGTATTATTTCACTCATGTGGATTATCATAGTAATAACACATACTTATGTGCGCTATACTATTTAATGATGTTACTATGCTGGTGGCTCAAGTAAGACTGTATCAGTCTCGTGGCTTGTGCTATTTCGCGTCACACTCGAGGCTCGCATCTCGTGTGATACGTCATTACACAAGTCACTCGACGGATACAAACTCTTTGAACAATCGACTAGCGTAATATTCCGCTTATAAATCTGTTTTGTATATGTCAACAAGTAAAGTATTTCAGCTTAGGTTTGAAATAAAAATTAAACGACACATTGTTAACTAAAAAGTTATCAATGGTTTCGTCAGAAAAATACTGCAGGATATTTATGTCAGGAGTACCAACACAGAAAAACAATATCTTAACATCCTTTTTCTTGAAATGAAAAGTAACACATTTAGATTTAGAAAATGGTTTGCTATTCTAATCTAGAAATGTATTTTAAATAGGTAAGGTCTTCTCATGATTAAGTATATAATTGATTTGAAATACTGGAAATATAATTAACGTCGTGATACATATATAGTATAATAAAGCAAAGTATTTTTTAACGAAACTCATATCATAAGATTTGTATATACAACATGTACTCACTTCATGTTGACGAAATGCTTATTCTTTTTGAAAAAATACCGTCTGCAGTCAAATTAGTTTTGTTGATTTTGTATACATTTTATTGAATGTACATACATATTTATGTATAATACTATATATTTTGTTTAACATTCAAAGTACCATTTTTTTAGCACTTAATACCTCACCTTTTATGTCAAATTCAGCCCATTTGAGCCGCATTCTGGTAAAATGTGACTTGACGCATGTTGGCTAAGTGTCGTCCCAGATTGGCAGTCCTCACATGCTAATTTGGGACGACAGTTTTCGCTTTAATGTATTTTTCATTTTCAATAAGTATTTTATAAGCGAAATCAAGTTTTGAAAAGTGTCGTCGGTGATTTCCAGCAGAATGTTAGGATTGCACGAGCTTATCTGGGACGACAGACACTTTACGCACATGCGTTACGTCCCTTTTTCCGACAGAGCGGCTCATTTAAAAGTTGATAAAAAATCAGAATGACCACAGTTCCTTAAGATATATCCTCAATAGAGATTGTATATGGAACCAAATCATATTAAAGCGATAAACAAAACCACAACAACTTTTTTTTGAGTTGTAGTTACTTTGCCCAAATCTCCTTTTTCAATTCTCAGCGCAAAGACCAAACACACTCCCGCTGTTTTTAGTTTATATATTGTGTCCTTTAGAGAGATATGACGAACGCTTGGCGGACACCATTCCCACTGAGTCACTGCAAAATATAAGAAGATGTTTATGGACAGTTTGACAGTACGACAAGCAGACGGACGGACAAAGATGCTGACATTAAAGACAGACCAGCTAGATACATTTAAATTTAGACATTCGCATAGTTACTTTAATTTGTTCTTATGTACTGATGTTTCAGTATTATATCAACAGTATTTTAAAACATCCATGCGAAAAAAACACATAATTTCCAATTGATGGAAATGACACTTAGTCACTGAAACTTATTTCCTTTTTAAGTAAAACATTTAGTTATGTTCGTGTTTATAAGCGCTTGGTGCGAAACAAATATATCCATTTATACGCATGGTACGAACTCCATGTACTTACTCGATCTACTCCAGAAGCGTCATCAGCTGTCGCATGAATAGAACCAAGAAATATCAATAAACATCAGAAAAATGCTTATTGAGAGATCTTTACTAGAAACTTTGCAATTGGTAATTTTCAAGCCTTTTTTAGCTCACCTGAGCACAATGTGCTTATGATGAGCTTTTGCGATCGTCTTTGTGCAGCGTCAACATTTGCCTTGTTAACACTCGAAATGGTTCCGGTTGGTTGAAAAACATGACCGCAAGGGTCCGGGGCATTTTTCCGTATATGGCAAAAAACTTGTTAGCACTCTAAAAGTTATATTTATAGTTAACTTTACATGATACTTGGTCACAACATTTGTTCTAATGCTATCTTGGGCTGCAAAGAACAGGTCAGTTCCTTTATGTCTTTGTGAGGTAAGCGAATTTGTGCCTTCACGCCATCTTGTTGTTTGATCAGCACGTGTTTTAATGTATTGAAAACGGTATCATGTCCATTAGAAGCGATTTCTGTAAAGTTTGTTTGAAGTCTGAATGGGCAGGGACTTTAAGCCATTTATGGACTCTCCCATCCTTCTAAATTGGATCAGTGTATTTCCAAAATTAGGGATGTATATTTATTTTCATATTTAGAATATTGCTTACAGAAATTCCTTTAAGCAAACAGCGCAGACCGTGATGAGGCGCCTCATCATGCGGCGTCTCATCTGGGTCTACGCTGTTTGTCAAGCCTTTTTTCTAGACGCTAGGCATAAATGGGTTAATATACATGTATGAGTCTCGCTCCGGGTAAACAGGGCTTAAAGGGACCTGTTCACGTGTCGGTAAATTGACAATATTAAAACAAAAAATTCAGATTCGCAAATTTTCATTGTAGTTATCATTTTGTGAGGGAACAGTAATACTGAACATTAACCATGCTCTAAAATTTCCGTTACATGCATCTTTTGACAATTTAAACATCTGCAAAATTATAAAGCGTTGCAACGCGAAACTATTAAATGATTTGGAGAGTTCTGTTGTTGTCGTTAGTTTTGGGACACTACGAGGATTGCTTATATAAAGCATAAAATAAATCACTTATTGTATCAGCACGGATGGCCAAATGGTCTAAGCGATAGACTTACTCCAGGGTTCAGTGGTTCAGATGAAGGTTACTTTTTCCTTTTTTTAATTGTATTCTTGTTGTTTTTTTACAGGAGCTTTTTAGATCAAATGTTAACATTTTTATCAATGTAAAGCATTTAATGACAAACTTCAATACTTTTCAAATTCTGTGAAAAGGCCCCTTAAACGCATGTGCGTAATAAGTCGTCACAGAGATTAGCCTGTGTCCGCACATCCTATTGTTGGGCGATACTTTCCGCCTTTATGATATTTTTCTATATTAAATCGAGCCGCGCTCTGGGAAAAAGGGTCTTAATGCAAGTGCGCAAACCATCAGGAACGTCACTTTCCATCGTAACTTGATTTGAGTTAAGATAAAAAATACTTATTTTCAACAAAAAATACTATAAACGCAGGAAGTGTCATCCCTGATAAGGATGACTACACAGGCTTATCTGGGACGAAACTTAACGCACATGCATGAAACCGCGTTTTCCCAGATCTAAGCTTAATTATATAATTTGAGAGCACCAGAGCGAATTGTGAGTTATGTAGATATTATTTTCTATCACTTTGTTTTATTAAGTTTGTAATTTAAATTGTCTACGATATTATATTTTCTATTATTATGGTCTACACTTTGTAAAATTAAATAGAATTTTTTTTTAATTTAATAAATGAGGCACAACGACAGTTTGACATAAAGAGCGGCAATACGACGTAATTTCTTTAATTCTGATCTCAATAAAAACTAATATTAAAGAGATATTTTACTTTATGTTGTTGGTTATGTGGTAAATATTTTATCACGGGTATAAATACAATTTATATGAAAATTTCAGACGAAAATTAATACAGAAGCAAGATGCTTTCGCACAATGGCATCATAGCCATTTTTCTTAACAGGAAATGACGTCATTATTTCTAATGACGCGGACAACACAAACATGTTCGGTTTTGATATATATATATATATATATATATATATATATATATATATATATATATATATATATATATATATTTCTTTATTAATTTAATATACCTAAACTGGAAAACTATACATCAAGTGCATAGTTTATGCCTTATCATATACATAAATTAATCGGTTCCAATCCCAATCTAAAAAGATATGGGCCGTGCTCTGTAAAAAAGGAGTTTAATAATTGTGCTTAAAGTGTCGTCCCAGATTAGCCTGTGAAGTCCACATAGCCTTAGCAGGGACTACACTTCCCGCCTAAACTGGATTTTTGTTTAGAAGAGACTCTTTAAACTGAAAATACAATTAAAGCAGAAAGTGGCGTCCCTGATTAGCCTGTGCGGACAGCAAAGGCTAATCTGGAACGAAACTTTACGCACATGCATTCAAGCCCTTCAAAGAGCACAGCTCATATGTATTGTTTCAAAATGAGAGCTTACAATTCGCACTTGAAAAATTTCCATTTTATTTCAGCTGAAAGAAGGGAATGTAATAGCATCGTTTCCCGTCAGAGTCTCCCGCTTCTTGTTCGGAACATAACTTAGAAAGTATTGATTGGATTCACATAACTCAGAAAGTATTGACTGGATTCACATTAATCATAAAGTATTGACTGAATTCACATAACTCAGAAAGTATTGACTGGATTCAAACAACTCAGACAGTATTTACTGAATTCACATAACTAAGAAAGTATTGAGTCGATTCACATAACTCAGAGTAGTATTGACAGGATTCACATAACTCAGAAAGTATTGACTAGATTCACATAACTCAGAAAGTATTGACAGGATTCACATAACTCGGAAAGTATTGACTAGATTCACATAACTCGGAAAGTATTGACTGGATTCACATAACTCAGAAAGTATTGACTGGATTCACATAACTCAGAAAGTATTGACTGGATTCACATAACTCAGAAAGTATTGACAGGATTCACATAACTCAGAAAGTATTGACAGGATTCACATAACTCAGAAAGTATTGACTGGATTCACATAACTCAGAAAGTATTGACTGGATTCACATAACTCAGACAGTACTGACTAGATTCACATAACTCAGAAAGTATTGACAGGATTCACATAACTCAGAAAGTATTGACTGGATTCACATAACTCAGAAAGTATTGACTGGATTCACATTACTCGGAAAGTATTGACTGGATTCACATAACTCAGAAAGTATTGACTGGATTCACATAACTCAGAAAGTATTGACAGGATTCACATCACTCAGAAAGTATTGACTGGATTCACATAACTCAGAAAGTATTGACTGGATTCACATAACTCAGAAAGTATTGACTGGATTCACATTACTCGGAAAGTATTGACTGGATTCACATAACTCAGAAAGTATTGACTGGATTCACATAACTCAGAAAGTATTGACTGGATTCACATAACTCAGAAAGTATTGACAGGATTCACATAACTCAGAAAGTATTGACTGGATTCACATAACTCAGAAAGTATTGACTGGATTCACATAACTCAGAAAGTATTGACAGGATTCACATAACTCAGAAAGTATTGACTGGATTCACATTACTCAGAAAGTATTGACTGGATTCACATAACTCATAAAGTATTGACTGGATTCACATAACTCAGAAAGTATTGACTGGATTCACATAACTTGGAAAATACTGATTGAATTCAAATAACATTACTTTATTAGCCTCTCTCTGTAAAAACTGGGTTTAATGCATGTCCGTTAAGTCCGCCTTTATGGATTCTGGGTTTAATGCATGTCCGTTAAGTCCGCCTGTATGGATGTTTTCCTTTAAAGGAACTATTTTCTGAACGAAAATCCAGAAAGGCCGTCTGTGGTTAAACTGTGCAGACTGCGCAGACCTATCTTGGACGACACATGCATGCGGGAATTTGGTTTTGAGGTTCCGACACAAACATTCAATTTTGCGAACATATTTTTTTAAGCGTAATATAATTGATCACAAACATAATTTGCAAAACATATAAATATATAGTGCATGCTTGTACACAAATGTCCCGTTTTCCTGTGTTGCGCGCAATTATGCAGATTTCAATATACATATTAACAAGGGAAAGCACTTCGCATTAATGACTTCGTAAGCGCACTACGATAGCCTCTCTTACATCAAATGTTTGCTTTTTACAAACATCAATTAATCACGAAAAACCTGACAGAGGCCAATCTTTGCAAAACATCGTAGTAACTGCTTCAGATTATATAAATTGTTAAATGTCATTTTTTTTTACAAAAAGTTTTGAACAAAAATAATAACACAACCAGATAAAACATCAATAACACACACTGAAAACTCGAATCCAACTCGTCTTAAGCCCTTTTAACACCGTGATCTGAACGCATTCTTGGGGCATTGACTCACATCACATAACAATCACTAAAACAGCCGCTTACTACGACTCCAACACCAGTTGCCACCACAACTAACCCCATCACGTCCACCGACTCAACCACACCACCAACACACCGCAACTTCACCACCACCACCACTATAGCATCACCACTATAACCACAACAACCATCACCTACCCCACCCCTACCCGCCCAAAGCTAGAACCGCCACAAACTCAATTACCTCCCCCGCTTCTGATATCACCACAACAACTTCCACACTCCCACAACCACGACCGCATCTCAACAGCCACCACAACAACGTCCACCGCTATCGCCAAAAACCACCACCATTATCACCATTACTACAACCACCCTCCCAACCACCAGCAAAACCATCACCCCTGTTCTTATTCAAACCACCTCCAGCATCAATTTTACCACCATAGCAAAAACCACCACGACCGCACCCCGCCCCTCCCCACCACAACGAACACCCACACCAACAACTACTTCGCGCTTTCGAGCATTGCCATAATAAAATGCATTTCTTACGAAATAAATAGTGTTCCCTTTAATTAAAACTAATGCTCTTTTCAAACGAGTTCATGTAATATCTAAAACATTGGCCTTTTCACAGATTTTGGCATGTTACGAAGTTTGTCATTAAAAGCTTTATATTCATAAATGTAAACATTTGATATAAAATGCTCCAGTAAAAAAATCAATTATACAATTTTAAAAAAGAAAAAAGGTAACCGTTAGCAGGGCTCGAACCACTGACCCCTGGACTCCTGAAGTAAAAAGTCTGTGACTTAGACCACTAGGCCATCCTTCTGTATATACCATCAGATGTATTTTGTACTTTATATAAGCAATCCTTGAAGTTTCCCAAAATATAACGGCAACAACAGAACTCTCCAAATTATTAATTCGTTTCGCATTGCAATGCTTTATAATTTTCGGCGCTTTAAATATTCAAAAGATGCATATAATGGCTATTTTAGAGCATGGTAAATGTTCAGTATTACTGTTTCCTTACAAATATCATAACTAAAACAAAACTTTGCGAATCTGAAACACCCAGGACAGAGGTTGACAAAGGTTTTCATGGAAACTGATAGCAACACCATAATAAGTGGTTCATGATTGACATGTGTCAATGTGCCCTCTTTCACATAATCATCGACTTTGCTTCAACCAGAAACCGTCAAAAATCTCTGACAATTATTACGGAAAAGCGTGATTGAGAACTTTCATTGTTTTGTCAAAATTCAAACCCGATCGTCTTGATAAAGTTAAGATCGATTCTCCAGAAATTAAATTGGTGGCGGATCTACTTGACGGAAACTCATGGCTGCAGCCTAAGCAGCGAATTGGAAACCCGTCACGTTAATTATTGCACCCGTCACGTTAATTAGGGCCCCCGTCACGTTAATTAGGGTTCCCGTCACGTTAATTAGGGCTCCCGTCACGTTAATAAGGGCTCCCGTCAAGTGAGCGGAAGCAAATTTTTATGTATTCGAGAAAACGAAACAATGTGTGTCCACAAATAAAGACAAAGAATAATTTCCACGAGTAAAAAACTCTGTCACTCGATCGAAAGTAAATGTTGAATTGGCAAATATTGTTCCTGATGGTACGATATACATGTAGAATAAAATCATGTTGTTATTGGTCAGCAAACTAGAATATCACTTACCTTATTTTTTATTTATCAGACATATTTAAAAATGTTTCTTTTAGTCTTGTGTTTGTAAGCACGCAAACATATTTTAGCATCTAATTTTAGAGGGGCCGTCCAACAGAATTTGGCATGTATTGAATCTTGTCATTAAATTTTTAAATGCTTTATATTGATAAATTTAAACATTTGAACTTAAAATATCCAGTAAAAAAATACCATTTAAAAAAAGGAAAAAAGTAACCCTCAACATGGGGTCGAAGCACTGACCCCTGAAGTCCTGGAGTAAAAAAACTCCTGCCTAGACCACTCGACCATTAATACTCGTGCTTAAAACGGGTGAATTTGGTAGCTATATAAGCAATCCTCGTAGTTTCCACAAATAATGTTTCGCGTCGCACGACGCTTTATCTGTTGGACGGCCCCTTTAAGGGCACTTGTTCACGGTTTTGTAAAATGAAGAAATTTTTGTCATGATTAAAAAAAACACATACATAATATTTAAACAAGCGAAATAATACTGATGTCTTAGAAAACTGTTTAATATAGTGTTTCATTATACTCGTGATTCGAAATCGGCAAAATACTAAAATAATAAATCGCTTGTTACGCTTTACTCGATTATTTAAAGAATGCGTGTAGTCCTAAAATACGGTTTATAATTCGGTAATGAATATAAAAGCCAGCGTATCTCAGTGGTAGCGTATTATCTTTTGCTTACACTGGGCTCGGATTCGAATACCGGGACAGAAATATTTTATTTAATCTTTGTACTTGTTTTTGTAATTAGTTAT
The DNA here is from genome assembly GCF_020536995.1 of Dreissena polymorpha. Taxonomy (NCBI): domain Eukaryota; kingdom Metazoa; phylum Mollusca; class Bivalvia; order Myida; family Dreissenidae; genus Dreissena; species Dreissena polymorpha. Next base: position 100,096,883 of record NC_068360.1, on the reverse strand, counting down.
GACTCTTAAAAACAGTATGGTTTTCTAAGTACATGTTTAGTTATTGTAAACATATTACATGCCAATTTTCTAAAGTTGTACTGTGTAACTCAAAACATTTTTCTAATTGAACACGAACAAACCATATTCATTCAATTGAAAAATATGTCTCTGGCGGTCATTCTCCCATGTGTCGACGTAGAAATCCCTCAACGGAATTCGCTGTTTGCTGCATCAATTATTCTAGACTTGTTCCGTACGTAATACCGAATAATTCTCAGAATTAATATCGCTGTCTTCAGGTCGACTGGACAGCTGACATATATATAATATTCGTTATACACTAATTTAACCTTGGGACGGTTTTTTGTTAGGCTCTTTCGCAGAGACTTAAGTCCGGCGATTGTATTCAATCACGATGCAATTTAGCCTCTTTCTGGAATAAAACGGGGCTTTCTGCATGAACTTAAAGTTTTCTTGAAGTTTAATCTGTGCAGTTCGCACTTTCTTCCTATACTGGATTTTCGTGTAGAAGAGATTCCTTTCAACTAAAGTTTCCATAAAAGCGTAATGTGGCCTCCCTGGTTTGCTTGTACGAACTAAACAGGCTAATCTGGGACGAAACTTTGCGCACATGCATTAAGCCCCATTTTCTCAGATCGCGGCTCAATTTTACTTGTATACTAACCAGAACTGCTAACTTGATACATAAAGTATGCATTTCATACTGGTATATTTTCGGAAAATGTCAAACCTTGCAAATAACTTACAATCGCACTTGTCCGACTACCGGGTATATATTTTTAACAACATCATGGGATAATGAATTCGCGAACAGAATCAATATACTTTATATCAGCAAAACAAATATATTCGCAAACATTAAAATATTGCTATAAAAGCCAAATTTTAATTATAAAACAGTTAACACAATTAAACTATAACTTCGTTTGCGTGTATATTTGCACTTTAAAATAAACAAGTTATGATTGAGCCGCATTCAGTGAAAAACGGAATTTAATGAATGTGCGTAAAGCGTCGTCACAGAAAAGCCTGTGTTATCCGAAATGGCTTATCAGAGGCGACACTTTGCGCTTTAAAGTATTTTACATTTAAAGTAAGTCTCCTGCTAGTGAAAATCCAATTTATGCGGAATATAAATACGAGTCTGCTTCCAGCATTTTTCTCTTGCGCGTTTCAACCGGATATGTCAACGTCTGGCTTGTGTCATTCAAATAGAAAACGAAGTTATTTGGGTTTATTATTTTAAAGCAAAGTGGTTACAACTGAGTGGTTATAATTTATGACGACACTTTTGCAAATTGAGATTTATCAAAATGTAGTTATGCTTAAAACGCTACGTTATTTTGCGAAAATTACCACACTGTTTGTATGTACTTTAACTGTTGGGGCAATTGCAGTTTACCGGTACGTAAAAAGAACGGAAAAGCGTACCCTAATTCTTACCCGCAACACCTTACACATAACACCAAACGCAACAGCTAATAATCCTTTTTATCCTATATATTTCCTTACAGTAGTATCGGGGGCTACCGCCCCCAAATTCCCGCTTTGTCGATAATGGCAAAGACCTATAGTGTTATCTATAGGTCTTTGATAATGGTAAACAACTGCGTACCGGTAAAGTGCAATCTAGCCTTAACTGTTATATACTACCATATAGTAATCAGAATATGCAACACATAAATAAAATGCAAATAAATAAATTGTCGCTCATCCTAATGTTTGAAGAAAAAAAGTAATTCGTTGTTAATTAACAAGTAAAACGTCGGATTTTTCCGTATTTTATTTGGTTACATGCAACTATACTAAGATGCAATCTTGTTCAAAGCAACTTGATATTGTCGCTGAAGTTTACCTTAAATGCAATTGCGTGAAATATCGTCCTAGATTTCGTATTTTATAGAATGTTTCGTTTAGAGGAAGTCTCTTATTATCTAAAAGCAGTTTAGGCGGAAAGTTCCGGCTTCACTGGCTCTACTGCGGACTGCACAGGCTAATCTGGAACGACACTTTACGCCCACGCATTAAGCCCGGTTTTCCCAGAACGAGGATCATTCCTTAACCGATATGTAATTACAACCTCTAATATTCTTGGTAGGAGGCAGTATGGTGCCAACATTAGTATTTAACAAACAGATATTGACTGTGTATTTATTTTCTGCGCGCGATTTTGTCAGTGAGCACATTAATCAAAGGGGCAAACGTGAATATTAATTAATTAACTCGCCTTTTCCCATGATTTTCTAGATAAATCGATTCTAGCGTTTAGATAATTATTGACGCGATACGTAATGCTTAAAGACACCGATGAAGGAATCTTACAGTATGAGTGAAATCAATAGATGTCTTGGGATATTAAATTGAATTAAACTTTGCGTTATAATATATATGGGTCTTGATCTGTGAAAAGGGAGTTTAATGAAATGCTTAAAGTGTCGTCCCAGATCAGCCCGTGCAGACCGCACAGGCTAATCAGGAACGACACTTTCCGCTTTTATAACATGTTTCGTTTACATGACAAAACTTTCCGCCTATACTGGATTTTCACTCACAAGAGACTTTTTTTAAACGAGAAATACAATTACAGTGGAACAAGTTGTCTCCTATCAGCCTGTGCGGACTTCACAGGCTTTTCTGGGACGGTACGTTAAGCACATCACCTATCAGCCTGTGCGGACTTCACAGGCTTACCTGGGACGGTACGTTAAGCACATGCATTAAAACCGTTCGCTCAGAGCGTGGATCAAATGTGACTTTTTTTTGTAAAAACTGGGCATAATGCATGTGCGTAAAGTGTCGTCCCAGATTAGCCTGTGAAGTCCGCACAGGCTAATCAGGGACGACACTTTCCGCTTAAACTAGATTTTCGGTCAAAAGAGACTTCCTTTGAACAAAAAATGCCATTAAAGCGGAAAGTGTCGTCCCTGATCAGTCTGTGCGGACTGCACAGGCTAATCTGGGACGACACTTTTGGCACATGCATTATGCTCAGTTTTTACATATCCTTTTGAACATTGGTGATCGTTTTTATTTCTTTCTTTGGGAAAGCTGTAAACATTTGCGGTTGCTCTGATTAAGTACATGTAATTGTCCGTGTACATGTTTCGGTCGCTCTCACATTTGCGGTTTGTCGCAGGTTGGCTAGAAAAGCTTGCGACCAATATCCACGAGCCGTACGTCACTGACAGCGGCCCCAGCGTCAAGACGTACTACATAACGGTGCTGTACTTTACGTTCACCTCCCTCACCAGTATAGGGTTCGTCAACGTCTCCCCAAACACCAACGTCGAGAAGATATTCTCCTTTTTTGCTATGTTGCTTGGCTGTAAGATTCTATTTGATCCATATTTCCCTTTGAGCCTCGTTCTGTGAATATGGGGCTTAATGGAATTTGACTGCACAGGCTGATCTGGTAACTTTTAACGCTTTCATTGCATTTTCTCTTTTAAAGGAACTGTCTTGTTAGCGAACACCCAGTTAAGTAGGACAGCGCGAATTCACTGAACCCCGTTGTCGCAGAGCCTACCTCATGTTTAATACAGAGCTATTTTATTCGCATTATATCTGAAAACAATATCATATATTGTCACAGAATGGTTCATACATTTAGAGATCATTTTATTATTATATGATATACAATAGAACATTACATTAACTAATGTGACGTCATCTTTGTATATTGCTTTAATTCAAACCGGCTAACAAGTCATAAATTATACACATATTTTGTCATAATTGTCTTCAATTTTACCATTTGTTCAAAATCAACAGAATGCTAAGACTTTAAACGTGCGTTCCGCGGCGGCCAAATTTACTTAATGACAACATCGTTTTCAGTTTTAGTGCTTTTTGTAATGTATTTAGATTTACAAAATTAAAAATTCTTTTGTTAGGCACGTGTTAATCTTATTTTTATATTTTGCCCAATACGATGCCTATCTGAATCAGAACCTGCAAAAATATTAAGTGGCTTAGCTCCTTAGAAACACTATTTCTCGGAACATTATTTTAAAAAAAAATCTTTGAAACACTATATTTGGAAACGATATATTTTATAAACACTATTTTCGCCTCTCATAAGAGCTCTTCTAAGCGCCGCTTTCTTTGGCAACGGTAGCTCGATTATGATGAGAGTGTATCTGGGATCGGACGAATACCATGATAAAACCCAGAGCATCAAAGAGTTTATCAACTTTCACCATCTGCCCAAAAACCTCGCTTCGCGTCTTCAAGAGAGCTTCAAGCATACGTCGGCGTATACCAATGAAATCGACATGAACACAGTATGGGGAGCTTACTATTTTTAAAAAGAAATGATTCATTAATGCAGAGAGGTCGTTTAGTTGTGTGGGGAATAGAGGGCGGAGTATTTACAATTTACCTCCGCCCACTCCAAAAAAGATGTCTTACGTGCGAATTGTAAAACCGCCCACCCCATAATGTTAATTTTAAACTTCGAGTAAGCGGTGGTGATGTTTCTTTAAATGTCCTCATATAGGATGTCCAACCCTAATAGCCGGACGTGGTATTAACCCCTGTAAATTTGCCTCATATGTATTCTTTAGTTCTTAGTGGTCCGTTTCGGCGCATTTATCTCTAAAATTTGGAAATATTTTTGAGGATCAGGAAAATAAATGAGAATTTTATAATTGCACTTTCAGATTGTTAAATCCTATTTACTTAAATCTTAATTGGTTGATAAGCAACGTTATGTCTATAATTTATTGTAAAATGTATCTTTACTTACAGTAAGCGTGTTAAAATTCTGAACATATGTTTTTTTATAAAATATTAATTTTCGAATAACAAACAGGCAAACATATGGTTCTGTTCATGCAGGTTTCAAAGAGTTTTCCGAAGTGTCTGCAGGTGGATATCTGCCTTCATCTCAATCGGAATCTGCTTAACAACTGCCCCGCCTTCCAGAGAGCCTCGGCAGGTATACATGGCGTTCTTATTCCATGAATCTAGCCAACTTTACATTCCCAAGGGTTTGCGGTTACATACCATATTGGTTACAAACTCTCCGCAGCGGTTACCCCCTTATACGCTTTAAAATTTCCTCTATTGGTTTATTCCTCCTAATTGTTTCCGGACATGTATTGAAAACTCACTTAATGTGTTACCCACTCCTATCAAAGCTTTCTTATCACAATTTGAATCCTTGTGTAATGATGGTTGATGATGATGATGATGATGATGATGATGGTGGTGATGATGATGATGATGATGATGATGATGATGATGATGATGATGATGATGATGATGATGATGATGATGATGATAATGATGATGGTGATTATTTCTCACTTTAGGTAAGGACGCCTTTTTCGGTGGGGACGTTCAAGACCTGACAAACAGTGGGAAGTCTCTGTACTTTGTTCGCGCCCTGACCTACTGCGATATCAACAAGATCGAGCTGTCTGTGCTGAAAGAGACGCTTTATACGTTCCCGGAGTTTGCACAGGAATTTATGGGAAAGATACAGGATACATTCAACCTGAAACGGGTGAGTGTGGTGTTGCCTTGTTACATAGTCAAAGCACACATTAAGCTACACACTTGCATCTAATTTATACTGTGTCCGTTTTCTTATGGCTTAAATAGTGAAAAACATTGGTGCCAAAAACTATATAATCTCAATGTTAACTAGAAATCAGTCAAAGACCAACACCTTTTACTTTGACCAGACTATAGCAGATTTTTGGCAGATCATTTAACAAATGAAGTGCGAAACATTACTTAATTAAAAAGTAGGTATTTAATGCTTAAATATGTAATGAACAAATAAAAACACTTTCAAACTTTGAGTATAACTGCCCAAATCTGATACCTAATTTATATTTTGTAATACCCGGAAGTTGATATAAAATATGTCATGATCAGTTAATAAAATAACTACACATGTATATGATCATTCTTGTGAATTGTGATCTGATTTCAGTACAACTCCGATATGATCCAGAACAGGATACAGAAAATAGTACTTGTTGTTCTTTTTTAAAGCAAATACTATTTTGGACATACAGGGTGTGTTGACGGAAACCGAACGGCAGACGAAGATGGACGACGAAACACTCAAATTTATCCGTCAGAAGAGACCGCACATGCAATCGAAAGGCAGACGCCATGTCTATGACGCCGGTGAGTTGGTTAACTAGTTTTGCATATTTAAAAATGCTATTATTTGTTGTTTTTCATTTTGTGTCTTTTGTGCTGGTATATTTGTATGGCAGTAAATCACTTTCCACAAGATAAATGACCCCACGGTGTATTAACTGATTTCCTAAGTGCCAGTTGGTTTATATTTATTTGTCACACATTTGTTCTTTTTTATAGTCGCCTATTTATATAAATGTCTCAATTTATTGTTTGTGACACACACAAAACCAAAAAAAAATGTTGTAATTGTTTCTACCACTACCGGATACAAAACCGTGCATATTATTTGTCAAACTATTCAGACCTCACGACCGGTAGATCCGGCTTCCGTAGAAAAGCTCGCCATAAGACGGCGCCTCCGTCGTCTGACCCAGATGACGACAAAGCGTCTTGGGCGATCGACATTTCACCGGAACAAGCGTCTAGTGATATATCGACGTAGAGTTCATGGATAGAAGCAACCAAGGTTCGGGAAGTTCCCTTATAAAAGATCACAAAAAGTTACCAGCCTCGCTGTCGAAAAAAATGGGTTAAATGCTTTTTGTGTCGCCTCGTATTAGCCTGTGCTGTCAACACAGATTTTAGCTACGCCACATTTCTACTCAACTGGATTTTTGCTACGGAAAAATACATTTGAGCGAAAAATAATATCAGCGGACCGCACAGGCTAATATGAGACGACACCTAACGCAAATGCATTCTCCATGAGCTATTGAAATGTCTATTTGTTTAAAAACATTCTGTCCTATTTGTAATTAAGAAAGGCAGTGTTCTGTTTGTTAAAATTGCCACGTGCTCCAACAGTCGACACGTGCATCCACAGTTTCCCGTAAATGCTGCAGCAATAATAATTTGGCCGTCAATCAACTTAATGCAACAGTATTTCACTTTAATCTATCCGTTGTTACAATATTAATGTTTATTTTGAAATATACGCTTCTATTGACGGTATTAACCTTTAATTTTTTTTAAGTCTCGTTATCGTCGTATACTGCTGCCGATAGTTTGAGACTCAGGATCTACAAGAAATCACATCCGCGCATGCGCAAAAAAATCAATACTGTTCCGTGAAATGCAAATGTGTTAAATACATAAGCAATATTTTGAAAAAATAGTTGCAGTTTATTTTATTACCGGCCCTGATTGACCCTATCGATTTTATCCTATTTGACTTTTTAGGCATTAAAATATATTTTCGAAAAGTCAAATCCAACCAGTATATCCTACTTAACACCCACAGTGTATACAGGATTCACCATTGATGTCTGCCCATCGGGTTGTCTGTGTTTTGCGTAAGTTCGGCAGGCCGTTTCTGAAACATAATTATTAAAACTTCCACATATTAACGTATGACACGTGGATTCAACGTATTTGTCACTTCTAAGACTAAGCTTTTCAGGTGTTTGACACGAATTACGATTTTAAAGTCTCTATAACGCTCAAAAATCAACGAAAATTTCGTTGAGTATTTCGTAAAATAAAGTTAACACCTTAACAATCAGTGTTCCTTATAGCAATAGCCAAAATTTCAACGCTAGATGTGGTATGATTACATAGATTTTTGTAGATGCAAAATGCTCGTTTTCATTTATTTGTGGCCACAATTAATTCCCGCGAATATATCTATTCATACGACACACGAACACCATTTTAGTGTTCATGTGTCGTATGAATAGATATGCAAAACAATAATAAAAACGAGCATTTTGTATCTACAAACATCTATTTTACCAGTCCACATCTGACGTAGAAATTTCGGCAATTGCCATAAGGAACACTGATTTTTAATTGGTTAAGTTTATTTTACGAACAAATGTACGAAATTTCCGTTGATGTTAAATAGTAATGTTATCAGCTTGGTAAAAAACACTCAATTAATCTGGTCAGACAGGAATGTGTCAATCTATTAGAAACTTACTGTTGATACCTAATCTGGTCGGACAGGGATGTGTCAATCTATTAAAAACTAATTGTTGATACCTATGAAATCTTAAAAAACGAGGGACACTGTCACTGTCAAATAAGTTTCTTAATTCGTCGATTGTATTCATGATATATTTATGTATCAAGAATCTACTTTTTTACACTACAAATGATACTTATTTTCAAGCGGGGCGGTCTGAGAAATCACCATACCAATCGTATTGGTTCTTTTTACCATCAATTGTTTTGTTGCATTTGTTATGCTGTTTTTAAATGCATATTACAAATTAAAAGTATGAATGACAGGTGTGTACAACAAGCTTATTTTTTATAAACTAAGAACAAAGTAATAACTTGAAAACCTTTCACGTCTGGTAAGACTGAAAATGTCCGTATTTGTCTTCGATCGTATATAAGGGAGATAAATGCAGTAATGACTTGATTGATTCTTTCCAGCTGTTTCCTTTTCATTGAAATTAATGAAGTTGAAATACCAAATATATATCGAACACGCTTGTTGAAAGCTCGATTAATCTAGCACAATGCGAGCTTTGTGTGTTTGCAAGTGTTGGTAGAGATTATCGGAACTGAGAGCGGTTTATTCAGCGTAACTTCATCAAAATAACTTACCAGCAATGTTTAACATGGGGCAAACCATGTCTCTCGTAACACACGTCTCCCTATCGACATGGTCAATGTCACACACATATGTCAAAGGTTAATTTTCGGTATAGATGTATCGCAGATGTTGACAACGTAGCGCGCAAGTCTTGTTAACACTTAAGAGGTCAACAATCAATTATGGGCATGATGCTCATTGTTACCCTTTTTCTCTTGTTTTAAACAAGGATATCTTCCGGTTTCGTTATAATTTAAATGAGTATCGTTCTGATAAAAATGGGCTAAATGCTTATAATGTATATGCGTAAAGTGTACCCCCATATAGTATGCAGTCTTCGCATGCTAATCAAGGACGACACCTACCGACTAAACTAGATTTTCGTTTAGAAGAGCCTTTCTTTTATTCTAAAAATTTTATATAAGCGAAATGTTATATCCCCGATTAGCCTGTGCGAACTGCACAGGCTAATTTGGGATGTCAATGTACGCACATGTTTTTAAGCCCAGTTTTCCCAATGCGAGGATCAATGAAATGAGTGAATGTATACATGTGCTATACTGCAGTCAGCGCTTTGACATGTTATATCTTTTCCTCCGCAGTCATATCGGTGTCCGACGAAACCGGATGTGTGAATGCATCGTAACCGGAAATGACGTCAGAATATTGGGATGACATTGACCGGAAGCTGAATGTTCTATCAATGTAAATTAACTGTTTGTAAATTATTTCGTTAAAACGCGCCAATTTTGGTATGTATAATTTATTTTCACAGATCGGTTTGTTCAGTGAAGAATGGTATATTAGAGCGAATCTAATAGATCCGGATGACGTGACACGATAGGATTTTTCTGCGTATCAAAACAGGATGCGGTCATAAATGTCAGCGAAAAAGCATACTGAACAATCATTATTATTAATGGGACGTTAATGTTCGATGATTTCGTTTTTCGACCGATCCACGAATTAAACACAAACACATCTGTAAATGACGCAAATCCTTCTTTCTTTTTATCAAATCAGAAATCAATCAGTTCACTGGTCCACGAAACAGTAATTTTTGGAAAACCTAAGACATTACATTCCGACATGTATAAATGAGTCTACACGGAAACTCCGATGTTTATGAAGACTTCAACGTGAACACAAGTCCTGTCATACATTAAATCCTCTTTTTTACACATGTCATTAATACAGTTTGTTAGAGACAAAATATACTTAATCTATATAGGTCGCATTTCATTATGTATAAATAAGGGTATATTAACAATATTCATCAGAACATTTGCGTTTATACTGCTACCAAACGACAATAAAATACATATTTGTTCTTCAATAAAGCAAACAAAAACAAAAATACAACTACGGAAACATTTTTTACTGTTGATCAATTAGACTTTAAATCTTATTACGGGTTTACTGTAGATAAAATAGTTAAACTCCTCATACCACACACACTTTTTTCAGACGAATGCATAAGTTCGAAACCCAACTCTGTGCTACCGTTGACAATATACTGCTGTTACTCGGCCACGTGCCGTCAGTACCTAGCAAAAACGCAAACGTAACCACATAATGTAGCACCAAACATCTGGACGACCCCGAAAGAACGTCAGATCTCCTTCACTCGGACGCTTATTGTCCAAATAAAAGAGGAGCGAAATTGATAAAATTTCACATGGAGCTGATTAGAATTATCGAGAGCATATGACTTTAATTTTATATTTAATATTTGCTGTAGACCAAGACATTGGAGAAAGTGCTGCGAATGCTTCTGTGTTCTTATATTTCCCGAAAAATGGGAGGGAAATATAGTAGTCGCTGTGTTCGTCTGTCTGACTTCTTCCTTTGACGGCATAAGTTTGCTTGGGACTGTCATATTTTAAACTCATGTTCATGAAAAGAACAATTTCCGCCAAACTCAGTTGCACGAAAAGAAGCTAATATTTAGCGCATTTCGATCTTCAGTCGACATGCCCGTTTAAAAGTTCCGTATCAGAAAAAAATCAGCGTAGATTTATGCCGATTGGCGGGATAGGACGTGAGTTCCGCTTATGTTCCGGATGTAGTGACGTATCGCTATCAGGCCTGGAAATGTAACAAATGACACATGTATTTGTGTTATTAAATATGTCAGCAGGACATGCCTGCGCTCTGTGGACTCAAATTTAGTAATAAATAAATAAATGATTATAATAATGATAATGCTAATTATAATAATAACAACACTATCAATAATAATGCTAAGAAGTATTATTATTATTTTACCGTTTATTATTATGATAATAATCCCTTTGCCGTTCGATTTGACCTCTGTGACAGATATCTCCAACTAACTTAAGTATGGAATATTGTAAGATCAGATAGCTGGGTCGTTACACTGCGAAATTACTAGAGATAACGAACTATTTGTGTTTGATAGGTTTTTTCACCTGAACTTGTATTCGAAATCATTGTTTTTGGTCTTTATCCGGAACCATAGATTTAAAGTTTTAAGTAAAAGTGAAAGTGGATTCAAAAGAAGTTTACCGATTAACAATTTTCTTCATATTTTAGTTCACGAGTTTGATATGCGTCTTTACTAATCGTACTGTACTCATGAGGCACATATTTTGAACATATTGTATAATATAACAGAGCGCTATCAAGAGCCTTTCGAAATACGCGATCATCTCGTTCCTACTCATATTTATTGTCGTCATAGGAAGTGACTTCATGTTCTCCAACAGAGGAAAGAACCGGGGCTTGTGTTACTTTTCCAACAGTTCACAGCTTAAATTTATAAGGCTTGAATTGACGGAAATATACTTTAAGTTTTAATCACACAAAAACAATTGAATACATCGTACAAACACGTTACTGTTTTATAAGTTTAGATCATGGAGCTTTCAAAATTTAAGCCACATAATGTGTTTTACAAAAATTAACAGTCATGACGGTTGCAAGTTGAAAAGGTTATTGATGTACTCATTTGGTAAGGCTTGACTTGAACAAAACTTGATACTTGAAGAAGTCCAGGACTTGTGTCAAAAATTAAAAAAAACAACATGATCATTACTTAAGGTTTTGGTACCTAACGTTTTTAACAGCATACAAAATTGTACTGAGTGCAGCCGCGCAGTATAGTCGGCACCTTGTCCGCTATAAAATCGGGCGAGGTTGTGTGATCTTAATGGCGGACAGGGTAGCTTCTGAAAAGACTGCGCAAATGACTGCTCGTGGCATTTGATACATGTTTGCCGGCGTGGACACAATTATGATCTTATATGATGTCTTGTTGTTCCAACACCTTCATTGGCCACTTGAATTATGTCGGCATCCAGCATAAACATGCTAATGTGGACGACATACCTCTCACTCACGACGATAGTTAGTATAAACCCTTGTTTTGTTTTAACCTTATTGTAGCTCGATTGCATCGAAAGCCTAAGGCTTATTGGGAAGCTATATGGCACATTTCATTGAAAAAAACAAACAGTACTTGGTGTATTTTCGGGAGTTGTAAGGAAAGCTGCGAAAGCGGTGATCAAACCCATCACATCTCATTGGCTAGGCAGACATATCCACTTCACCACAGCGAAATTTAGAAGGTTTAAGACAATACTGGTTATTGCTGATTACAGATACGTGTATTTAGTAAGTATCGGAAAAGACATATACACGAACCCTGTCGAGTAGTTAAGGATTTAAGGACGAGAAAATTAACTTACCTGGGTTCAACATTGACCTGGTATTTTATTTATGCTATCGTTTTTCATTTTGCTATATGTACTCTGATCAATTGTAAGACTGTAATCGATGTTTCATTTAACGTAAACATTTTGAACGTGGCGTACAATAAAAAGACATACTTTTTTGTCAATTAGTATCTTTAATTAATCATTAAACTTGCCTGTTAAAATCAGCATTAGCTTTAACATTGGGTTGCTCAAAATAACGCTGGCTTTTAACGGCCAGTTTAATGGCAGTTTTTGCCGTTAACTTTAATTGAGGTCTAAAGCCCAATAAAACGCTAGGTTTCAAAATGGCTTCTTCGCCGCCCGTTCCTTCTTTTATTACATTGAATGATGCTGAATCTTTATAAACTTCAGAACTTATGACATGCTGTTCGTTGGCCATAGCTGCCTCTGGTACGGTCCCTTCACCCGTTTTCTTCCTTTCAAGCTTTTCCTGAGTAACAGAGGTCTTACATTCCCTTTTTAAGTTTTGCCACTTGTTCTACATTCATCAGCACTTTTCATTGCAACCCCTTGTGAATAAATCTCTTCTGCTTTCTTTAGCCATGTTTCCTGTTTCGTCTTGTTTCTCAAAGTATTTGACAACTTATAAGAAATTATTGCAAAAATGTTCTCCTCTTTTACAAGTTCTTCCAACTTGAAAGTTTAAATCGTACTTAAATTTACATTGCGTTTTTTTTCTTTTTATTTCAGGAAAAGAATTGTCTGCTGTGTTGGAGGCCATTTTGGATAACAGGAACAGGAAGTTGAAATTTGGAATGGATTGTGTGATATAACACTGACGTAAAGGCTTAACGCTGCGTTAATTAACGTCAGCGTTAAAACAGTTTCAGCAACATGAAGTTAACGGCTGAAAAAAAATTACGCTGCGTTAGGGTACTTAACGGAGGTAAAGCATAACGTTAATGTTATCTTAACGGTGCTGTGAGCAACCCGGCCCTGGCCTTGTGGATTCTAAATTACTGGTCAGATATCAGATAATGTAATAGATACAGGTCAGAGTTCAATAAACGCGTGGGATGGTAATAGTGAACTTTAAGGATTCCAGGTATTATAAATGCAACAAGTGGTCCCATTGGAATAATATACAATGTTTCATGTTCTCTTATAGAAACAACTTAACTTGTCACTCAATATATCAAGTTGCGTTGTATTCAATTATATGCGTAGAAACATAATTCCTGATAGATCAGGTTAAACAACATTTTAAGATTTTAACCCTTAAATTTTTATTTGTATCCGAAATAATTCAATATTTAAAGTAAACTACCCTTAAATGTTTATTAGACCAGTGATCTCACTTCTTGGGAAAGTGTCGACATCGCGAGTTGAAACATAGATGTGAATGAGTTTGAACTATGTTAGATTTCGTGCTTGGTAGCCACATTACGGTACAAGCGTCAGCATAAGGCGTATAGCTTGTAGACGACACATTCAGACACGTGCAAATCAAGAGTGTAAAAATACAAGATTTCGTTCAGAAAATGTGAACACAACATAAAATGTGTTGTACAAATGTAAAATGAAACGTCAGTGTCAGGATTTATGACAGTAATACCCTATCCCACGTGTTGCACTATTTTTTTATATTGTTAGATGTTAATACACATTTATTATACGTGCGATTGAAAAAAATCACATACAATATTCAAAGTACATTTATCCCACGGAAACGGACTCCGGAGTGCCTAAATAAGTCTTAAGCGTTCGATGCAACTGATGCGAAAGTACGTTTGGAATAAAATGGCCTTCGCTTATATCACATTTATTGTTATATATATAACGTATCCATTATAATTTAATTCAGTAAATGCATGCCAGGATTTAAAAATGCGATGAGTGCATAATAATTATTGTTTTACCGCAATAAAATACTTAAAAAAAACGTTGTTTTTATTTAAATTTTCTTTTTATGTGAATGAAAAATGTACACTTTTTGTTAAGGGAGATTCGGCTGAATGTATGCCCCTAAAACGGAAAATCATGTGACCGTTTATGTCTAAATTTGGAATCCACCAAGAATATTTATAGAAAATAAAAGGTAACTGCCTGCTTTGTAGTATATAAGAATAAAATAAGCCCTTATTTTACTCGTGCCGAGTCTCATATATTTCACAACTTTTAGGCAGTAATCTGTTTTTCTGTTTATCGTACATCTACGTCCTACATTTTATAATAAATAAGGAAATAAAATAGCAGCAACGCTGCGTTTACAGTGCCCCAGATAAGCTGGGTATCTGCATCTTACACCATATTAAAATATTTAAAAAACGCAAAAAAATACAATATCATGCATATTGAACACGCAACCAAATTGACATTTACGTAAATTCTTCAAATTTAATGCGTACAATACAATAGCTTGATCGAAAATGCTTTGCTCATTTTAGGTATTTCCTATTTGGAATTATTATTGTAACGCGGCGACAGTTTCATTCAGCAAGCGCCTGGATGACGGGGAAGGAAAACAGTCAAAGTTATTCAAACGCTCTGCGGACTAGATTTCATAGTCAACTAATATAAAGCGTCTGACCAAATTATTTACGACGACATATATGCCTTTTCAATTTGACTTAATCTGTCGATGATTGTCTATGTATTTCAAAGCCTCTGTACTTTCAGTTTCTATTACGATGCGAAATAAAAATGTCTAAAAGAGGTCAAAAGACGTCCGCGATTGTTGCGCCAAAATATCAGT
Organism: Dreissena polymorpha; assembly: GCF_020536995.1. Taxonomy (NCBI): domain Eukaryota; kingdom Metazoa; phylum Mollusca; class Bivalvia; order Myida; family Dreissenidae; genus Dreissena; species Dreissena polymorpha. The sequence continues at coordinate 100,081,741 of NC_068360.1, read as the reverse complement.
CTATATGTTTGACTGTTACAAATATGTCAGTTAACATCGTTTTTTTATGTTGATATTATGGACAGTTTCAAGGATTAAAGATGTTATGAAACATCAGTTTATTAAAGTTTATTATAATAGCTTACAGTTTAATTTAATCAATACAAGTGTGCAGCTTCAACAGAAGTTAAGCAGCAATGATTTTGAGGTATTCATTTTTATTACTCATTTCACCCTATTTCAAGAATGAAATCACGCTATTTTTCATAATCAATTGTTGAAAACCCTATTCCCCAAATGATTATTTGGTTGCACTGGTTTAATTATAATAGTATACTGTTGCTCTACCCTGCCCTATTAAATACAAACTTAACAGTGTTTGGAACGTGCATTTCAGGGTTCCGAGTGCTGCAGTCAACTCAGCGTCACGTGGCATAGGACGGAGACTCGTGACATGCTTTGATCACCAAAGCTCGACAAGATGCTCGTGTACGGGTGCAACAAGGCGGCTTCCTACAAGAACTTCTTTTCGTACAACAAAGTCAAGAAATTACCGAACGGAGTTCCCACCATGAAAAACGCGTAGCATTAGAAAATTAGCATAATTTCTCTTTATGTAGGGAGCATTCTCAGTATCGTTCCTAAACCATGGTTACCTCGATGTTCAAGTATGGCCACGAAATTTTAATACATAGCAACTGATATTTGGTCGTTATATGGAGCACCCGTAAATCGTTGTGTTAACCATTAAACTTGCGTGTATATGTGTATATTTTAAATCTTTAATCTTTGGCATGGATGAATGCATTACATTATTCAATTTGATAAGCTGTTCAGACGTGAATTTATAGTTAAGAATGAGTGTGTATATTTATATTAAAAATGGCGTCGTGCATGTTTCTACAATTTCTTTCATTCAACAATGTCATACAACTCCCCGAAACACCCTATCACGTGTATCCAATTTATATATGTATATGTATGCGCGGCATTAAAACACATGACGTTGCATAATAAAAAAATGATGCTTTGTGAATTAAAATGCTCATTATTTCATTAACCTCTGCACATTTATGTCATCAGCAACACAACATGTGGGTACCCAAAAAATGTAATGCACACAGACTAAGTAGAATAACGTTCAGAGCACGGTGTTTGTAAACTCGTGATTGGCGCTTGATTAAACAAACAAGTGTATTTGTCGTTGAAATTGGTATATGCCAGAGATGAAAATGGCGGTTATTAAGATTATAATAATGAGAAAGACTGATGATGATGACTGATGATAAAGATAAACATTTGTGATTATTTCTATGATGATGATGGTGATCATTATAACACACGCTATGGTCATAACGCCACTTCTATTGCTGCTGATTATAATGACGAGGATTAGAAAGCGGAGAAAATAAAAGATGGTTTCACGTGTTTTTGAATTATTCCGTCGATTCGTAACATTTCGGACACGAGTCGGATTAATTTAAGATCCGAGAGAAGCTGCTTACGTTATTTTCTATTTTAAGTTTATTGGTGATACCGGAGCTTTTTTCCCGAATTGTCACCCTTAAAACAGATAAAGGAATGCACTGAAAACACGAAACGAGGTCACGGAATTACGATGCCAAATTGCGATATTTATTTCATGATTGCGCATCGGAATTTCGCTTTGCAGTTTCGCTTTTTGACTTACTCTTGTATCTTCAATGCAATTGAGTAATTAAATAGTAATTAAATTAAATGCGTTTTAATTCCCTTTTATTATTGTTTAATTTGAGTTACAATGCTATGACGTTAAATTTTATTTACACTTAAATGTATTATGAATATTGCTGGGCCAAGTGTGAGCATGAGCGCTCTATAACCAGGTTTAAACCCCCAATGCTTTGCATTGACCGTTCCAAGGCGGTGACCCCAGCTTTATTCATATGTTGTGTTTATGTTGGTTTGTATTGTGCTGTATTGTGCTGTTTTGTACAGTTTGGGCAATCGGTCACTTGCCTTAAATAAAGGACCAACTAATTGTTTTTAATGAAAATTCAATACTGCTCCAGCAGCTGGAGTTTCTCTTCTTTATATTGGTTTCTTATGCTTATAATATATGAAACAACGAGTGGCCTTAACGGAACACAAAATCAGAGAGACAAAACCAGCTTGCCCTCGTTTTAAATTTTTCCAAGAATGCAAATGATAGAACACAAATGTTAAAAATTTATCACATACATGGAAATTTTAAATATATATTAACGTTTAAGAAAAAAAATGGATTGTATTCTATAAACTTTGCATTTTCCAATACTACTATTTTTGGGAAAAAATCAACTGCTTATTTTGATATTTGAACAACTTTAAAATATTGCAAATATAATATAAATCTAAGCAAATACATGTAATGAAATTTACAAAAACTAGGAATATTTGTGAACAAATCCTTATTTGACATTTTAAACACCAGCTGTCAAGGATAAGCAGCCAACCACCCAGCAGTCATTGGACGGTTTCATATCATACATACTTTCAAAGCCGTGCAATCATAGTACAAGGATAAGCTGCCAACCACCCAGCAGTCATTGGACGGTTTCATATCATACATACTTTCAAAGCCGTGCAATCATAGTACAAGGATAAGCTGCCAACCACCCAGCAGTCATTGGACGGTTT